>NW_011888794.1:6104940-6127458 GCF_000151845.1 Pteropus vampyrus
GAATAGGCTAGGATACCGTGAAGCAATCATATTGATTATACTGAGCTACCATAATGCAATCATATTGCTGCTTCTTCATTATCAATGTATAAATTGTTATACTTGTAAATAGATATTAATTTCTTTTTCACATTATCTTTTTATTTTTGATGTCTACTGTAATACATATAATATCTCCAGTATTCTATATCATATAGACAATATTGGTGTAGGTACTGGCAGAAAGACAATTCACCTTGTAAACACGACTTGATAAACTTACAATATTGATAAATACAGTACTATAAATGTATTTTCTCTTCTTTTTTCTTAGTAACATTTTCTTTTCTCTAGCTTATTTTACTGTAAGTATACAATATGCAATACATATAACATACCGAGTATGTGTTAATCTACTCTCAATTATCAGTAAGGCTTCTGGTCAACAGCAGGCTTCTAGTAGTTACGCTTTTAGGGAGTCAAAACTTATATGTGGATTTCCAACAGTACTGCAGTTGTCCTGGTGATTTGTTGACTGAATAATGGGAATGGGTAAGAAGGAAGGATGAATTAGAAGGTGTTTTGACTACTTTCAAGTTTTGGGCTTGAATATATGATTAGATAATTATATCTTTCTCCAAGAATAAAATTAAAATGGACCAAGCCTTGTTGATATATAACAAGAAGAGCCCTGTTATGAACATAAATAATGTAAAGTTCCTCTGAAATATATGCAGAAGTGTCCAGTAAACTTTGATTATACAACTTACAAATAATCTATACTCAAATGTCCTGTTTTTAGAGCAACACACACACATGCACACACCTGAGTGTGTGCTCATGCACACACTCTGAGTTTATATCTCTGATGAGTCAGGGAGCAAGTAAATATTCTTAAGTTATAACTAGAGATATTTAATTATTAAAAAGTTGATGTTCATTAACCATATTAATGTTAACTTATCCATATGTACAGAACAGCTAATACTACTTAGTGGTTGTAGAAAGCTCAAACAATATGACTATTTAGTATATCCTAAGAAAAATTAATTTCGATTAAAACTTGACTCTTTTAAAATTATAGGATGATTTAAAACCAAATTGTTGCATTTAAAAATAATATTTAGAGTTGCCCAAGGGACAATTTCAGGGAAAATTATATATTTGAGAATTCAGATTCATGTCATTTTTATGAGAAGTCTGATTCTATTTTTAAATCTACCATTAGTATTACACTGCATAAATCTATTTTTGTATTTATAATCCTAATGCTGAATTTTCAAAAAAACTTTCAACACTATGTTTCCACATATAGAAATGTCAATTCTATTATACTTGATATATTTTGTGTTGCATAAGAAACACACTGGAAATGCAGCTCTTTTCTGCCTGATGCTTTTCAATAAATTTACATTTTATTTTAAATCCCCATAGACTCAAAATAAATATTCAATAAATCCCTTTTATCTGCCTCTGGGCAAAGGTGATTTGAAAATAAGGGATTCTTTGTCAGATGTTGATGTAAACATAGAGCTGTTGTTATTTTATATTCCTCCAAGGATGACTACCCATAGACTAACAGAAAGGATGATAAATGCTGAATAGTCTCAAACAGAAGTAACATAATATTCAAGAGCAGCACTCTAAGTTGACAAATAAAATAACAACACGCACAAACACAGGGTGAAGGAAACTTACCATGGAATAAAGTATTGAAAAATCCCATATCCATAATGAATTATGGAATGTCAAGAAAAATATCCAAATGGAAAAGGAAACATTGGAGAAATAATAATTATTTCTCTATAGCCTTCTACATGGTTTAAAAAAACACTAAGTCAGCCTCGATTTGCACCATAATAAGTGTGTATTTTTAAAGAATGCTTAATTAATTCTAATATTGTGTGGAAAAGCTCGGAATTTAATAACTGCAATCTTTATATCATGTATTTAAAAAAAAAGTGGATGGTGAAAAATCAGAAATTTTAAAAAGCTGAGGTCATTTATAAATTACAACATAAAAGGTTGAAAATTTTTGAAATTTTTTCACCATTTTGAAAATTTAAGATGTTATTAGAATATAAAACTTTAAATGAAAATGAATAATAAAATCAGTATAGTCACTGTTAATGGTGTTCAAAAAAATGATTTGAAAAAATATTCAAGTAAGAAAATAAACTACTTCCCACCAGAAATCTTGAAACACTGTCTTCCAAGGTAGAATTTGTGTGAACAACTTATAAAACAAGACTGCTGAGTCAAAGCTAGGAGTGGATATGGAAAAAAAAAGAAAAAGAAAAAAACATATTGATGATTGCCCTCAAAGAACAAATTACCTTTGAAATGGGAAATCCTTGACTAGCCAAATGGAATTTTTTTGAACTTAACTTTTTCTTTTTCTTTATAAGAAAAAAAGAAAGAAAGAATTTAACAGCCAAACCATATATTGGTGCTGAGTCCTGGATTTGTGAACTCAGTCATTTTTCAAACTGAAGCTGAATCAATCATCATTTTGTTATCAAGAAAGAATTAAATCATTTGATTAACCTCAGGTGACTCGGCTCAACTGAGGCCCATGGAGGGAGGGACATCAATTTGTTAAATGTAGGGATTCTAATAGGCTATTATCTTCTATTCCTCATTTAAAGTATCAGACGAGTAAATAGTCTAAGAGCCTGTAGACTATCAAATAATACTTGTGAAAATGGTATCATTAATTAGAACATGCAATACATTTGTACTAAGGATCATCAAATTCCCTATAAGTTAGACTTGCTTGGATCAGTTTACTCTATAGTCATCGAAGTGTATATGAGAAAAATTTACTGAAAAACTGCCCAATTATTTATTCTCTTTCAAAAAGAAAGACAGTGGATAAGTTTATCAGAGTAAGTATGTACAATTTAATTTAAAATCTTTGAGTTTTTTAAATGTCAAAGAAATAAGGATTTATTATTTTATCAATTTTATCAACATATATTTATCAGTCCCTTCCTTGGTCAACTCTCAAGATGTAGCAAGGAAGTGAATCACTGTAGACTCTGAAAATATATGTTTCTGAAATGGCGACAATGTGTTTAGCCTGTGGAGGGGTTTGTTTGGCTAGAATAACTACACCGACTGAACAAATTTTACAAATTTTATACAAATCTAGATTCTTACATTCTGCTACATCCTTTGAAACATTGCTTTCATATGCAGGCAAAAACTCACCTTCTTCTACGATCCCTTTAAACTTGTGGATGTTGTGCCATGATATCTTGTGCCACAGTTCTCAGCCCAGTATGTAATATACTAATAGGCATCTTGATATTTTGTTCAATTGAAAAAATAGTTATCTTAATCACTCTTATCCCAAGAATATGTTCACCCCTAATTCTTCAAAATGCATTTGAATAAAATACTTCAAAGAATGTGTAGAGAAGTATTTTTGGTGACTGATTTTTATATTAAAATATTATTGCAATAAAATCTTAAATCAGAAATGAATACTGCAATAAGAAACCCAACTTTTCATTACATTAAAACTGATCTGAAACAGAAACAAATTTCTGTGACAGTAAGGTACTGGGAAAGAATCACAGATTTAATAAGTTTCAGAGAAGAGAGCTAGTTTACATGAAGTAAGAAAGACATTTCCTGTATTTGGACAAAGCAAGAGAGCAGAAAAAGAACAGAATAGCTGTGAAGCAGGTGGCAAAGTATCCTCAGAGGGTTTTTAAATAATGATGGCAATTTTGAATCAGGTCTTGTATGAATGGGGATCTAAGCCACTAGTGAGTCTAAGGATAGACTGGTCATGCTTTTCTTTTTATTCGTGGGCAGAAGCCAGTAATATTTGAACAACCCAGGTAACAAGTTAGGTAACTAATAAGAAGGAAAATTAAAACAGCCCATCTCTAGGATTCAGTTTTTTAAACATTGCTCTTTTATTTTTGTGTTTAATGATACAATATATACATTTTTATTCCCATATCTCCTAGCATGGTGTAGATGATGAAGTGCCATAGAATTTGTTTGCCATATCTATAATACTTTCCCTGCAATGGAAAATAATTCCCCACCAAATTAGGTTTTTAAATTGAATAATAGGAAAAGCACAGCCTGAATCTAAATGATTTCTATCCATTTCTCAGTCTGAAGAATGACAAGCTAAAACTATCTCTACAGTTTTTAGTTATTGTTGGCTTTGTTTTTTATTTTCTTTTATGACTTAAATACCTGAGCAAGACTTTTAAAAACTCTTTGTATAAGCAATAATGTCAAGTAAATGAGAATATACAGTCTTTGTGCATTCCTTTTAAAAACAGCATAACTTTTAAGTTTAAATTGTAAACTTTCGTTAGCTAGTGAAGAATCAGTTTAATGCTTATATAGTGTTGAACACTTTACAGTTGAAAGGGATGTTTATTAGAGATATTTAGTATTTGAAGGCAACTATAATCAAAGGAAAAACCATCTGTCCACTGAGTGCTACCAGATTATATTATCAAGCATAGCTGCGAATGGTCACACAGTTGGGTCAATGATGTTCCTTCCCTTTCATTGCCAGCTAATTGCAACAGAAGTCCTGTTATTTTCTACATTCCCTGATAAGAAAATATTTCACTGATATGTAAAATATAAGATGCCCAGCCCTTTTTTGTGGATTATTAAATATTCATCAGTCAAGAACTCTGGATAAGATATAATAAGAGTTTTTTATTCTGTGATTTTTTTTTTTTTTTTTTAAGAAACTGTAAGTGGGAAAAATAGGATCGATGACGGAAAAGTAACAACAATGGAATTTAAAACATTCTAAATTTATTTATCCAAATCTGGATATTTTCTGACATCTAAAAGTGATGTTATCATAAGCATTTTCTCAGATTCTACTAGACAAATGATCACTGTATTCTGTTAAATTACACTGGGCCTCCCAGAATCACACTCATCAGAAGTAATGGCTCCTGGTACTGGAAGCATATGGAGAGCTTACTAGAGAATCAATATTTCCATCTCAACTTAGTTTTTTAATGGGTAGTATGTGATATATGTTAATTCATATTAATATTTATATGTCATCATGCTTTTATTCATATTATGTCCTCCATAAATATATTATTGAACTCTGAGAAATCTAACTTAACTGCCAACACTTACTTAAATGCAGTCTTTCTTAAGTTTTATGTGATCTCTATATAGCATGCCAAGGGTAGAATTAACTCATCATTCCCACTTGACAATTTTCATGCCTCTAATCACATTTTGCTTAGATATCAATAACTTCCACAATACTATGTACCTTTTGGAATCACCTCTACTTGCAAATATATCATCATTTAAATTACAAATTAATACAACTTATTTTGGGAAAACTATTTTAATATAATTGTAAGCTTCTTATTTGTTTTATCATTCATTCTTTCTCTCTCCTCCCCCACTCCAACTTTCTCCCCTACACACTGTTAAAAAATAAAACAAAAGGCCCAAAATAACTCACATGTACTAATAAGCCCCACATCACCAAATGAAGACTTAATTACAGTTTCTGCTCTCTCAGAAATGAAATCTTAAACCATGCAATCAGGAATCACCGATCAGCCCTAGATAGGTAATCTGCCTGACAGACCCCTATCATCCCCTATAGGAAAGAAACTTTGCAATAACGATGGTTTTTTTTTTTTTTTTCCTTTTTACCTAGTATAACTTCCTTGCTCCCACATTTACCTATAAAAGTCTCATTTTGTACAGCTCCTCAGAGGTCCTTTCTATCTGCTAAATTGGATGCTGCCCAATTCATTGATTTTTGCTCAAATAAATTCATAAAATTTATAACAGTCCTCAGTTTATCATTTAATAGTTCTGGTGTCAGAGGAGGGAACCAAAGAAGCCCCAGATACCTTCTGGGAGCAGTGAGACACCAGACATAGGTACCTGCTGAGTCCCCTGAGCTGGTTGCTTTCTCGCTATCTCTGGAGGTGGTGGGTGATTAAGTCCCTCTCAAATCCTACCTAGTTCTGCAACTTTTGTGTTATGAGCTTTCAGTCTTTCTTTGAGTATTTCTTTTTCTAGACTGGGTCTGAAAACCAGCCAGAACAGGACTGAGTCTGACTTAAAAACTAGACTGGGTCCAACTTAAACAGAACCAGGTCCAGTGTGAGTCCTCAGGTGAGTTAAATTGTAAAGCGAGACAAGTAGATTAACCTTATTAAAATAATTTTGAATTACAGTAGCCCCAATAGAGAACTTTTTACCATCTTAGATGAGTTTATCTACTTATGAGGTTAGCAAGAAATATAAATTTTCATGAGGAATCTAAACAGAATTGTTAAGAACAAGTAAATTAAATAGATGTAAGAAAAAGTTTATAAACTTTTCAACAATATGCTTTATAGTATGTCTCAGTTTCTTTTAATAATGTATATACATATATTATAGGTGCATGTTTTATATTTATACAGAATTTCTTAATCCACATCCAAATAAGCATTATGTATAATAACATAAAAATAAAAATCAGCTCTTATTTTTATTCAGTCATTTTACTGGAACAATGAGATCTTTATATGAAATGATTTAGAAGTTTTGCAATACCTGAACATGGTGGCCAGGACCCGAATCAGCGATAATGTACAATCCTGATCTTTTAAGTTAAATTCTAGCCTCTACATTTCTTTCTTTTACAAATATGAGTCAGTATTCTGCTCATTCCCCTAGCTGTCTAGTTATTGATGTCCATCTTGGTATCTGTCTCTGCCAAAGGAAAAATAAATGGGCTGTCATGTGAAAACTAAGAAAATTATCTATTCATACTTGAGATATTCCAAATGTCATTGTTTTTATTATACAGCATGTCAACTACATCAAATTATATTTGAAACTTATATTCAAACTACAAAGAAAAATTATAAAATAAATACTTTATGTGTATAAAATGACTTACGAAAAAAATATCAATATTTCAGATTTTGTGCCCCAGCCATATCTTCTTTCTCACCAAGAATAATTCCTCATTATACCACATATATATCCCTAAGTGTATATTTTGTTGTTTCTGACCTAATATAATATAGTCATATTGTATAACATATTTTGTCACATACTCTTAAAATACATACATATTATTTATTCCATGGCAGGTTCAGAAAGTTGTCATGGAAGAGACTAAAATATTCAAAATTATAACTGATGAGTGTAGACAATTTCAAGATGTCAGTGACTACAATTTAGAAAACAAATCTAAGTAATCGTGACTCCATATGGATGCTTACTGTTAAAGCCAGGAGGACGTTAATTATTAAGAAGGTATCAGCATTTCTATCTCACTGACAGGATAGAGACTTTGGATGTGGGAGCATGTGCACATCATTAATGGAAGGGTTTCCTGTTGAGGGGTAGAGAGATATTCCATCAGGTATCAACATGTTCTCTATGGGTTTTAACACTTAAAAAAATGTGATTACCAACTTGATTTGACAAGAATCTCAATACTGAGTAAAGGGAGACAAAGAATACTAGCGTTCTAGCAACTATAATAAAAAGATATCATTGTAAATCAAAGAACTGAATTTTATAAAACAGAAAATAATAAGTCATTTCTCTTAAGTACTAGTCATCTTACTCAACTCCTGCCTAATATATGAAAATTTTATTGACAATTTCAATTGTGTACCTAATATAAATCTCAAACTCATTTTGTCCAAAGTAAATTTTCTTCTTGAAATCTTTCTACTCTTTAGTATATACCCTAAAAGAACTATGTAGAAAAACATTCAGAAACATAAATTTTATAACGGCAATAAGGCTAGAAGGATAACGAAATTAGGATATATGAAGAATAGAGAATACTAAAAACAGCAAAATGAATGAATATAGATTAGTCTCAAAAATGTATTGTTAGAAACACAGCACACAGACTTGGGAGTGGTGGCACAGACGATCTCTCTCACAACTACTCAGCTCTACCATTTTAGTACAAAACTATTCACAGACAATACTTAAATGAACATGCATCACTGTTTTCAATAATTTTTTTTTACAAAAACAGGTGGTGGGCTGGAGAACTTGGAGGCCATAGTTTTCCCACCTCTAATTTAGTCTAACACCATCTACTAATATCCTCCAATTATTAAAAAAAAAAAAAAAGCAAATCTTGAATGCAACTGATGATTTTTGCAATTCCATCTGGCTGCAATTCTTATTCTTGTCATAGATCCCAGTGAAAAGAAATATGCAAGCCTATCAAATGTTCTGGGAGAGAGAGATTCACAAGTTGTCTAAAAGAACCAACAAAAATGCCAATCAATTTACCAGTTATAATGAGTATTTACATTATGAATGTATAATCCAAACATTATTTGTATAGCCTACGGTATGTTTTTTATTACATAACACTTTTTATACAGTGTCTCTTGTCTTGGCTATGATATTGGAGTCTGAGTTGTCAGCTTGGTCCCTTAAAGTTGCCAGTTGCAGACAAAATCACACTGTGATTTTATTTTTAATATGGATATGTTATCAAACTGTGATAAACTTATAATTCACTAGTCCTGCATCAGGAGATGGAGTGGGAAAAACTGTATTTAATACAATTCGTATCTGAATAATCTATATGGCTTACACAGTTTGTGTTGTTCAGAGACGTCTAGAGTTTGATATTTGTTTTTTTAAAGATTAAAAGAGCATTTGCCTCACTGTAAATATACAGCATGTAAAATTTATATAGTATATAAATGGCAATAAGTTAAATATTTTGTGTCTTATTTTTACTGCTGCTTGCCCCATTTACTTACAGACACTTATTGTCTTCTGCCTGTTGAATAAGGTTGATGACACTTTCTAAAAACCTCCACACTCCATAATCAATCAATCAATCAATAATAAAAGATTCTACAAAGGTAACAACTAGAGAAACTAAAAACATTCAAATGACGACATTCAAATTCTCCATGTCAATGACATCTGGAAAAGTGCTTATCAACACTTTCAGAAATCTGGAAGGGAAAATACACTTAACTTGGATGTGAATTCATTTTTTTATAAGAAAATGACTTATTTTTACATGAAAAACAAAATGCCTGGGCTGGAGTTTAAAATAATAATATCATTTACTGAATGATTAGTATGCGATGAGAAATATTCTCTATGTAGAAACCCACACATCTTCAGAACGTCCCTGTGAAGAAGGTGCTATTACTGCCATGTCTATGTTACAGATGATGAAATTAAAGCGAAGACATTTCAGGAAATTGCCCAAGGCTATCTATACATGACAGGCATTCGACAAATCCCATGTCTAACCCTTAGCAGTTTGGCTGTTCGACCTGCTCCAGTCCAAATAAGGTTTCTATTTTGCCTGATCTACATTCTTGACTGC
Organism: Pteropus vampyrus; assembly: GCF_000151845.1. Taxonomy (NCBI): domain Eukaryota; kingdom Metazoa; phylum Chordata; class Mammalia; order Chiroptera; family Pteropodidae; genus Pteropus; species Pteropus vampyrus. Next base: position 6,114,278 of record NW_011888794.1, read on the forward strand.
AAAATTTTTTAGCAGTTGACTAAGACATGTGTGTAATACTTAGCTTGAACTAGATAACCCTTAAGGCCTTAAAAAAAAAAAATACCATGATAAAATTCACAAAAAGTCTTAGCTTCATAAATGTTTTTGAGCTTTTCAAAACTGTATCCATATTATTTTTATATAAAATGTTATTCATATATCCTAAAGTCATTTGTATTTTCTCTTTATGATCTCTTATTAGAAGATGTAATTAAAATTCTTGTTACTGGAAAAGAGTGAAATTGCAGAATCTCATAACTGCAGAGAGATCATAGAGGTTGGACTCAGAGAACCAAAGTCATTTCTACATCCCTTTCAATCTTGCCAATCCTGTTATTTTAAACGAGGAAATTCCTGGAAAAGGGGGATTATAAAACCTATCTTAAAGAGTAGCTATGAAATGAAATACATTGTGATACATGAATACTGATACTATTGATTCAACCTATATAAACATTATGAAATTTCTGAAAGAAACATTATTAAAAAGCCTAAGCATACATCTATGAATTCACTTTAAGTGATGACAATTTTCAGAGATCAAGGTAATTTCAACTGTTTAGACCTTGGTTCAGTGGTGAGCCCACAAATTTAGGTATTAAACTTATCTACACGGGAAATAAATTAGTAATATTTTCTTTAAGTGAAATTTTCTTTAGAATCAAGTCAGAAAATATTATTTGATGTCATAAGAAAAAAGAACAGAAACATGGGCCTACTTAAAAGTAAAATATATGTATATCTGTATTGAGCAAGAGCATGAAAAGGTCACTTAAGTAAATATTGTATTCTCTTTACCCTGACAGGTTGCCACTGCTTAAAGAATTAATTTAATTAACTTAGATTTCACTTATTTATAAATGATAATTATTTTCATTTATAGTACTTGTAGTATATCACAGAATGATTATTGCCTAAAGTTTCACATCACTTGATCCACAGCAAGACTTTACATTTCATTATCATTATCACTGTTATAGTGCTTTATCAACATCATTCTCTAACTATAAGTAAAAATAATATAATATAAATACTTAAGGGAAATTCCCAATGCTTACAGAGATACTGAAATCTAGAAATCTGGAAACTACATGCAAAGGCAAATGAAATCCTTGGCTGATTCTCTCAGTAAAGACATTAATAATTTGGAAATTTCTAGTAAAGAGTTATATTCTTAGGAGAATAAAAATGATGATAACTCTGTGCAAATGGGGAAGAGGCAAGAAATGTAAGTTTCCAAACATGAACAAACAAAACTCAAAGCAAGCAGAAGGAAATAATAAATATTAAATCAGAAATAAATGAAAGCCACATAGAAAATCAATGAAACCAAAAGCTGATTCTTAGAAAAGAACAACTAAATTGATAAGCCTGTATCTAAACTGATGAAGAAAAAACAAAGAGAAGACTCGAATTACTAGATTATTAAGATGAGGTTGAAAGAAAGCACATCACTATTGACTTTAAAGAAATAAAAAAAATTATATTTGCCAATTAATTAGATATTAAAGATGAAATGATCAAAGACATTTTGTTCTAGTAAGACAAAAACTACTCAAACTGATAAGAAGAAATACAAAATCTAATAGTCTTATAACAAGTGAATAAATTGAGTGAGTAATCAAAACACTTTCCATGCCAAAAAGCCTGGCATGGTGAATCATCCAAACTTTTAAAGCAGAATTAACACCCTTCTTTCACAAACATATCCAAAATTAGGAGAGGGAGAATGGTTCCCAACATATTCTACCACACCAATATCATCCTGACACCAAAGTTATACAAAGACAATACTTAATAATAAAAGGCTATAGCCATTCCTTCTAAAATTAGAAATATGATGTTTTCACTTCTATTTAACATTGTGCTGGAGAGTACAGGATAATTAGGCAGGAATAAGAAAAAAACAAGTACCTAGATTGCAAAGGAAAAAGAAAAACTATCTCTACTTGGAGATGACAAGATCTTGTACATACAGAATGGTAAGAAAAAAATACATTCACATAAAAAAAGAAAACAGCAACTACTGGAAATAATAAATAAGCCCAGCAATGATGGAGACAAATTCATAATACCAAAAATCAACTGTATGTCTATACATCAGCAATAAAAACCCCACAAATGAAAGAAAACAGTTCCAATTATAACAGCATCAAAAAGACAGTACTTATGGTTATAGTTAACAAAAGTGTAAGGTTTTACACTTAAAACAAAAAATCATTGTTGAGAGAAATTAAATGAGAACTAAATAAATAGAAAAACATCCCAGGTCATTGACAGGAAGAAATATCGTTAGAATGGCAATAATCTCCAAATTCATCTCTATATCAAGTGACCTTCTTCTCCAGAAATTGACAGTGTTCCTAAAATTACTAGGAAAATTCCAGGGTCCCAGATTAGTCAAAACGATCTGGATTAAGAAGAACAAATTGGAAAACTCACTTGTCCTGATTTCAAATCTTATTGCAAATAGACTGGAATCGAGACAGTGGTATTGGCAGAAAGATAGACACATAGATCAATGGGTGAGAATTGAGAGTCCACAGATAAACCTTTACATTTATGGTCAGTTGATATGTGACAGAGTGCCAAAACAATCAAGGATGGAATATATTATTTTCCATAGGTGGTAGTGGGAAAAATGTCTATACACATGCAAATGGAAGGAAGGGAAGGAGGAAGGAAAAGGGGAAGAAAGATAAAAGGAATTTGGATCTGTCTCATGCAATATGTAAGAATTAACTAAATTGGATCATAGAATTAAAAATAAGAGGTCAATGTATAAAACTCTTAGGAGAAAACAGAGGAACAAATCTTTACAACTTTGGGTTGGCAATAGTTTATTAGATACAATAAGGAAAACTGTAAACAAAAAAAGACTTAAAAAATTGAATTTCAACAAAGTTAAAAATTTTTGTGCAAAGACATGTCATCAAAGAAATCAAAAGAAAACCCACAGAATAGAAAAAAAAAAAATACTTGCAAATGATATGCCTGATAAGAGACTGAACATCCAGGCTGTATAAAGAATACTTAAAATTCAACAATAAAAAGACAACCCACATGGAAAATGGAAAAGAATCTGAATAGATATTTCTCTAAAGATTTGTAAATAACTAAAAAGTATATGCAGAGATGCTCAACATTTAATTATTAGGAAAATATAAATCAAAACTACTACAAGATATTCTACACACTTATGAAGATGACTAAAAACAAGAAGACAAGCAAGAACAAACATTGATCAGGACACAGAAAAACTGGAAATTTCATGGTTCAACTTTAGAAAACAGTTTGACAGTTCCTAAAAATGTTAAACATTATGTCCTAGCAATTTAACTCTTAGGTATATCTCAACTTAATTAAAACTTGTTTACATAAACACTGTTATGTAAATGTCAAAAAAAACCAGCATTATCCCTAACAGCAAAATATGGAAACAACCTAAATATCCCTTACCTGATGAATAGATAAAAATATGTAGTATTTTATACAATGGAATAGTATTTACCATAAAAAAGAGTGAAGTTCTGGTACATGTTACAACCTGGATGAACCTGTAAAACATTATTCTAAGTGAAAGACACCAGTAACAAAAGATCACTTATGTAATTCCATCAATGCAAAATGCCATATTAGGAAAATAAATGGAGACAAAAAGTAGATTACTGTTGCTAGGAGCTGAAGGCTGAGAGAATGGAGTATGACTGCTAATGGGTATGTGGTTTCCATCGTTCCTTTGGGGACGATGAAATGTTTTAAAAATAGTGGTGACGACTGTACAACTTTCAGTACAGTAAAAACTACTGAACTGTACAATTTAAAAGGGTAAATTGTATGTATGGTATGTGAATTATATGTCGATAAAGCTGTTTTTAAAAAAACAATGGAAAAGGGTTTATGATCATTTACAAGTCTTCCCATTTATAAATGTTAATTTATAAATGATAGACTCATCTCAAATATAAAATTCTTTATAATTTAATAAAGAGTGATATTAAGAGAGAAAAATGATTAGCCATTGAAATTTAAATACAGCACTCTGAAGATAAACATGCCATCGGTTTCCAAATCACAAGTCAAAGAAGGATGGATTTATTAAAGAAATTATCTCTTACAGTTTCATGTATCAACATGTCAGCTCAGTTCCTAGTCTCTATTACATTTTGACACCAGTGACAGAACTGCATGTGTTCCAGAATCTTCTAATTACCATAGAATATGCTAGAGTAGAAAGAAATATTAGACTCAAAATACAGATACATGTAAAAATACTATGCCTTCGGCCACATTCAGATATACGTGTGCTGTTTTCATTGTATGCCCCCAAACTGACCAATATATAGGTTGAAAACTAATTACCTCATATGATGAAAATGAGAAGTTCTAGTTAACTCAAAGAGTTAGCAAACAGTCTAGCACAGTTCTGGTTTACTGGGGAGAGAAACAGATTTCAAGTTTAAATACTTGGTATGAAAAACCAACTCCACCACCTACACAAAAAATATGTTATTCTTACCTTAACTGTCTGTGTCTCTTTCATTTAGCTTTTAAAAAGCTAATACCTAGCACTAAGAATTCCTGTGAAGTGTAAATGAAAATCAAATGTTAAAAGAGTCTAATATGTGGTAGGCAATCCATAAATAGTTTCGATATCTGATTAACTTGTTATTCCAGATGGCATATAATAAAAAAGCATATATTAATTAAACTATACTGAGTATAATGAACACATTTTAATCATTTAGAATGTACTTTTATGTTTTGAAAATATTTAAGGATCATTCTCAGGAATACTCATTTTCTACATGTCTTAAAAAAAGATTTTTATATAATGAAAGAAAACATAGAATATCTCCTTATTGTGCATTATTAAAATGGCAGAAGTTCACATGTATGAAACTCCACTTGGAACCTTATAATTAGAATAACATATATGAAGATTTTTGAAGTCTAACATGTAAGATCCAAACTTCTGTAATTATAAAGGACCACTAGGCACAGTATTGTATTTTAATGAAATGAATAATACTTCTTTTAAAAACAGGTACTTTTCAAAATAATATCAAGACTGAAATTTTTGAATACTGGAGGACAATGATCCATTACAGCAGTTAGTTAAACCAGTCACTAACAAGCCATATAAAAAATATAATTCATAAATATATAATTCAGAGGGATCAAAACACAGTATTGTATATTAATATCTGTAGGTACATTTTTGCTGTAATAAAGTTTAAAAGGTTATATTCTCCTTTATCTATTTTCTTATTTGTGAAAAATAAAACAAAAATGATTCTTTTCTCTCCAGCTCAACAGAAAAAGTCACATAAATCAAAATGTCATCAGTGAACTGGTAGTACTGTAATACACAGCCCATCACAGTCTTCACAGTGTATCAAATAAGTATCACAGAGGAAGAGAGACAAAATAAAACCCCTGGAGGTGCCACAGAAGAAAGATCAACAGTAAATGAACAAATACCCAATGCTGCCCTCTGGGCCCCTGTGCCTTTAGGAGGAATGAAATCACTGTGGCAGAAGTCCATCAGACCTGCTCGGCTTTTCACGGCCACTCATGTGCAACACTCCTGACACTAGATGTCATACTATGCAATACGAGAAATTAATAGTTACTTTTTTTTTCCTAAAAATCTAATTTCTTTCCCAGATACCCCTATATGTATATTGCTGCTTTCACTGTGAAGTCATTTTCAAGTAATGTCTAGAGATAAACTTCTAAGTCTCAGGTCAAACCTGAGTTGTATGCTTTAAAGAATAAAAAAAAAGTTTGAAAATAAATAAAGCCTCTAGGAAAATGGGGAAACATTGTGCCTTTTGTAGCACATTTTACTTCAGGTAATTTTCTCAGATATAATTTTTACCAAATTTATGTTTATGCTGAACCTCTTGATTTGTCTAAAGGCTGACAGATACACACAGAAAGTCAATTCCTAAGAAATTCTGGAGTAAAGACCTCTCCTGTAAGAGCAGTAAACATAAACCCATATAACTATAGTGTCAAAAATCTTCTATTCTTTATCTAGCACAGTATAAGAATGACTGATAATAATACATACCACACACCATCTCTTAATTATCCCACCTTATGTATTTTTTCACATTAGTTTGAATAACTTGCCCAAAGTGAGAGAGCTAGTAAGCATCCTGTCTCAAATGTGACGTCCAGGCTAGCTGACCCCATCACTGGAATTTCAACCTCTATGCTAATATGGGGGCAATTAAGGTAATAATGCCAAATTAGCATAACCTATTTTCTTTATTCAATATGCCACCCAAGCCAATCTGTAGTTTAAATGACATGAGAAAAAAGAAAAAGAAAGAAAAAAAAATAGTGTATCCAGCTTAAATTTCTGTTAAGTCTAATGTTTGTGAAAATAAAGCTACAAATACCTATGAAAATTACTGTGGGAATCAAAAATATCTCTGAAATCGAATTTTATAGGATCAGTAATTATGTTGATAGCTCCTTTGATATCTAGCCTTGCCCTAATTATATTTATCTTTTAATAAATTTCAGATAAGAATTTTCCCATTCCCTTCATTTGTAAATATCAATTTTTTCTGATATTAGGGTCACATAATTGTTGCAGAATTATTCAGATCAGAAACTGAAATCATCTTAATTCAACCAAAATTGAATTACAGTATCATAGTGCTTCTAGAAGTATGAACCCTACCACATTAAATCAGATTAAATTACCATCCTAAGTATCAGTGTTTTGATTATTCAGTATCTCTTCAACTAAATTAAAAACTTTTCCAGCGACATATAGAAAAGTTATCTTTAGCAAAACAAGGGTATTTAAATAAACCATAAACTGAATCCAAGCATTAACATACGATCTCTTTTTATGGAATATAATTCCAATCACCCATAATCCCCATTTAATATATCTATCTGTATAATTCTGTCTTGAATGCATAAAAATGGAATACTTGCATACCTTTAAAATAAAGCCTGATTGTCTACGGCCACACTACCCTGAACAAGCCCGATCCCATCTGATCTAAGAAGCTAAGCAGGGTCAGGCCTGGTTAGTACTTGATGGGAGACCACCTAGGAAGACCAGGTGTGTTATAGGCGTAAAAAAAAATTTAAAAATAAGGGATTGTAAGCTGACAAGGTCCTTGTAATCTGTGAGGTCAACCAAGGGTTGCCTCACCTAAAAAAAATAATAATAATAAATTAAAAAATAAAATAAAATACAGCCTTAAAAAAATGACATTGATCTTTCTGTATTCAGTCTTATTTTACATGAAGTTATTTTCTGATTAAAAAGCTTTATATTCCTATTAATCTTTTCCTATTTATAATAAAAAATAATGTGTATCTTATAATTTTATTATAAACTTTCTCATTTTCCTGAGACTCAACAGCCTGGATAAACAAAAAATATCTCTACCATCGGAAGTTAGGCCATTAAACCTAACAAGATCAGCTTGGCATTGGAGAATCATTTAATCTCAAAATTCCTAAGAGAAATCAATTACTTCCTCTTATTTTTAAAACATAAATAATATGCCCATATACCTTTGTAAAATCTCACGGCCAATTAATTTATATTGGACTTACCCAAATTGAAGCTGGTGGAATATGGACTCTTATAAGCACTTTGTTTTCTAACTGATTGAACATCAGAGGATTTTCAACAAATACATAATGTCAAAAACTCTTGCTAAATCTTTAAGAAATATTTCATGTTACATATCATATTTTGACCAAATAAAATCCAAATCAAACTATGACAAATTTCATCAATACTGCTAACCTTATGGGAATTAAAGTTGATAAATTGTACTTTTTTAGAATGCCTTACACATTATTTACACAGGAAACAGTTCTGTTTTTTTAACTTCCCTGCAGTAACTGACAGTAGAAAATGAAAGTTGCTTTTCATAAATTGAATATAGCACATAATCAGCTGCAGGAACAAGTAAATGCAGCTGAGATCTCGAAGACTCATTCTGCTGATTTTAACTGAAATACACGACAAGTACATTGCAAAATCACTTCCACACAGTGAAATGATCTGATACATCATCATATACATATATACATTTACACCTTGCAGAAAATCTGAGCTCGGAGAATTTATGAGTTTTGTTTCCTTTTTAAAAAAAATTTCCTTAAAACTAGAAAATGAAATGCCTAAATCTTTTCAACCTATATGCTTTTAAGAGTAAAATTATCCTCCTGATCCATCTTCTATACCAACTGCATATTATACAGCCCTCGTTTGCCAAATCACAAAAATATTGCCATTGTTGGAATAAAAGATGCAACGAAACATATATTTTGTTTGGGGCTTAATGGTATCAGCGTTCCTGTCTTAGACTCCACTTACCTCTTAAGCTCCTATAATTTCATTATCTTTATTTATTGAATTATTAATGCTGCTCATGGGACCATTTTTCTCCTGCTGCAGCTAGCTACATTTATTCTGATAACAGATTTTCTGGTTTATCTGCCTCTGTATTTTTTTGTTTCTTCTTTTATTATTTTTTAAAATAATTAGTTCTGATTTTGGTAATATTGATTCTGTTATTTACAACCTACCTACACACACAAATTTAATGTCAACATTCTTGTTTCTCTTTTGATTACAATATTTCCCATTCTGTTTGCTATTTTCAAATTAATTATTTTATAAAATAATGGTAGGGTATTATTCAACAAGTCAAATTGAAAGACTTCTGCTCTCGTCTATGATCAAGTAACAGGGACTGGGTTTACTGCCCTCCCTCTTCGGGCAAATTAGAAATGTGGATAGACTATGAAATACAATCTTTGAAACATTTAAAAACTAATAAAGGCAAGTATTGGAAAGAATATGGTAAAACTGGAACTTTCAGAATGAAGATTATATAGTACTTTAGGTAACATTTTGGCAGTTTCTTCTATTTGAAAGTTAAAATTACACAATGCAGCAATTCTACTCCCAGATATTTAACCCAAAGCAAATAAACTGTGTGTCCATAAACATCTTTTTCCTGAATTATCATATTTGAGTTATTCAGAATAGACATTTTTTCTTTCGATTTTATATACAACTGACATACAGTACTGTATAATATGTACTGTGTAATGATTTGACATAAATACATTGCAAAATAATTAACACGATAAGTTTAGTTAACTTACATTCAGTTGGTAAACGCAATAAGTTTAGTTAACTTATGTAATGTACAAAGGATGACTTTTTTTTAACGCTGCTGTATGGTGTATTTGAAAGTTGCTGAGAGTAGATCCTAAAAGTTCTCATCACAAGAAAACAAATTGTTTTATAACTGTATGAAGTGATGAATGTTAACAGCCATTTATTTTTATATTTCCATTTAAATTAAGGAAATATCATATACATGATAGTATTCAATATATATACTCATCATGACAAGTACATTAGTATAATTTATGAATGTTCAACATTGCCAGGGTTGTTAAATAAAGTAAAAGGAATTTACCATTTCATATATAAACAGTTAAAGTTATCAAAAGAAGATTCAAAGAAAAGATAAGAAAGAAATGATTTATCACAAGTCAATAAATTATTATAATGTGTAAATATATAACTATAAAATTAATTGTATGGGTTTAGCAAATCAACATTTTCCATTAATATTGTCATTTTCAATACTAAATCTTAGTTTTATCTTGCTTTGGTGATATCAAATTTATATAAAATTTAAGTTAACGTGTTTGTAAATTTTAGTCTTTTTTTATAATTGCCTAAGACATAGTACTTCACAATGAACTAGAGATCATTCATATATTCAGATTTCAGCAAATGAGGTCACGTACTTTATATGAATTAAATAAATGTGCAACTTGTAAGAAAAATAGAAGTATAATTAACAAATTATACTGATGATTTTGATACCGATTAGCATGAATACTGAGGGTAAATAATGTGAAATTAGCTTTTTTGATCCCCAGTATTCAAAGAGATTATCTCTGGTTTCTTTCATTAGAGCATTAAGTTGGAAGTTAAGTTGGAAGGCATTAAGTTTAAATGATTAATTTAATTATCTTTTTTAAATTATTTCTTTTAAACTTTATTATTATTTTTTTGCTGTGTTTTTTGTTTTTAATCTGTGAAAGTTCTTGGAATTATTGGTAGATGGAGAAAAATATCAAATGCTTACATTCTTCCCAAGTAATGAATCACTGTTGGTTATAACATATGCCATTATCAAATTCATTTTTCTAAATCCAAGAAAATGTAATAGCATATCATATTTATGCTGGTGTGCTAAATGTGAGGTCATTTTTATGAGCACCTTTGAGAAGTACCTCCCCGTCAGCTGAATCCACACTATGAGAGCCACTGGTTGTTGAACCGGAATAAATTCTTTTTATCTGGAGAGATTTTATTCCTCTCATTTTTTTATATTAAGTTTTTCAATTTCCCTCATTTTTTTTTCAGTTCAAAGATGAATTAAATACCCAATTTGAGGAGAAATGACAGGTGTAAGAAAAAGGATAAGTTTAAGATAACACTTACTGATAATACCAACCTTTCTTCATCTATTGCATTTGACAGAAATTAACTTTTTAAAACTCTTACCCGTGACACTTTTATTCAGCTTAATTACTCCGCACACAGAGTTGTGTAAATTAATCTCCACTTCATATTTTGTCAAAAAATTGCCTTCATCTTTTGATAATGTGTTTCACACTTGACACCTACAACTAAGAGCAACATACTTCATTAGAGGAAGCATGTAAGTAAGATCTCTGATCACAATCTCAGCAAAAGATAATAAAGTATTTTTTTAATTGACTACTAAATTAAAAAGACTGATCCAAAGAACTGAGTGGTTGTATTTATTCCATTATGATATACAATTCAAATTACATAATAAACATCGGTTGACAAATTATAGAATGTATTAAAATGCAACATTTCAGGAAGGTGAGTGTTTCGCTTTATATATCTGATAACTAATTAGAAAGTGTCTGAGTTTCCTAATATCAGAAGCTACAGTCTTATTAAAGCCGAAGAGCTATGAAACAGTTTAGTACTTAGTGTTTGTAGCGCACAACGCAACATAGTTCAGAGGGTATTTTGGCAACTGAACCTAAGCAAGAATAGGGGCTACAGAAAAATAAGCCTTTAAGAAGTCTTTTTATTTTAGGGCTAAATTTTAACGAAATGTAATTTGAACTCACCCTTTGACATTTCTGGCTGGTTCAAAATGGTTTCATGAAAAAACTACTCTGTATTTAAAAATTTGTCATTGAATGCGAAGGCCTCACCACTTTTGAGGAAAGTGTACAAATTTTCCAAGAGGGACAAGGTAAGGAATGATAGTTGCAGATATTTATAATAGCTGGCATTTCCCCTCGCTCTTCTTGATGAGAGAGAGGCAAGAGAAATGCTGGAAGAGCTTCATCAAAATTGGTCTTGATATTTTGCAGCATGGTAGCCAAGCACTTCAGTTATTTTATAGCCCCAATCCCCTTATCCACAGCTAAACCCTGTGGGTGGTGATGGGAATTAGCTTATCATAAAGTTTCTCGGTTATGCCTTTATGATGTCTATGATCAAGTAGTTTCCACTAAGATGACAGGAGAGTTGGGGCGATGGTGTTGCACTTCAGGATATCATTTTTACACAGAAATTTTTAAATGATGCAAGACACACAGGGAAAAACCAATTATGACCACATCTGTTTGTGGGCAAGTTGGAGGTATAATCTGCCCTAATCTTCTTGTCTATCTGTATTCTATAAACCCAGATTCACCTGTGTTCGATCTACCATAACACGGGTAAAATAGTTGTCAAAGGCAGTGGGGATGTATTCCCCAGCAAGCGCATTGGTTGTATAAGTAATCAATAGGCAAGAGTTACTTGCACATCCATCTCCCACCACACACCTGACGGCCTGCATTTGGGCCAGCTGGTGGAGGGGTACATGACTCCAGGAGTTGAGAAAGAAGTGGTGAGTTGGTTAGTCCAAAGCTCAAAGCTTCTTATTTATACAAACTGCCAGGCTACATAGTTAGGGACGAGGTCCCTCCTCTGTAATACCATATGTCTGAGAGTGAAAGCTCGAGAATAAAAATATCTGACTTAAAATCCTTTATTAGGTGTCTGACATTGGAAGTTGACTTGTACCTCTGTGTTCCAATTCCCTCGTCTATCAAACAGGTAGAGAACAGTAAATATAGCTGAGTATAAAATGAGGTTATATAAGTGAAGTGCTACAAACAGAACCTTATTTTCAGTAAGTGTTCAATGCATATACTTATTAGCATTGCTACGGCTTCTCAGTTTCCCTACCACATGGCCTGAAACATCTATTATTATTCCTCTTCTCCTAGAAATTAGGAATTAGTAGCACTATCCTCTAGGGGGAACCAAAAAAAAAAACAAACAAAAAACATCAGTTACTTATCACTTAGAGGGAAGTTGTTATTCCATTTATAGTCACTGGTACTTTGCCCATAGAACAGAAGCATTTCTATCCTCTTCCCTCAAGGAGGGGCAGTGACATCTAAAGCATCGTTACTTGGGTTCACAGTGGAAGCCTAGCTCTTGGGGGAATTCTGGGTAACAACTTCAGAGCCTAAACTGAGATTTACTATACAGCGATAACCGCTATGACATTCCTCAGTCAGTTAACTGATTTTTTCATAAGATTATATTTATCTATCCCTGGGATATGGTTCTTTGATTAAATAATATGAATAAATCATTTACAGTTTATTTTGCTTGAAGAGAGAGGTTATTTCTATCAGATGTAGTTTAGATGTGGGAGAATGGTAAGAGTTTGGGGACCATCCATTACTTAGGAAAAGATTTCAATGTTATAGTGATTGTATACTAAGCTAGAATAGCAATTATGCAAAGCGTGGCCTCTTCAGAGATCAAATGTCTCACAGAAATGGTAACAAATCCATAATGCATAAGCATTCAAAACATCAGATAGTGGAAAAGGTATTCTAATCAAGCGATTCCAAATCAGTCAAAAAGGTGTATAATGAAATTTCTTATCATTATTTGTTTCATAAGAATGCACTCAGCACAATAAATTATTGTTCAGATAAAAAACCAGCCTGGTCAGGGCATTTTCCCCGTTTGAAAGAAAAGATAAACTTACTGCTACTTTAATAACTAATGTTCTAAATATCCA
>NW_011888794.1:6128018-6129631 GCF_000151845.1 Pteropus vampyrus
AAAAATCCTGCAAATTTTTTATTGTTCACAAAGATTCCATTACACTATGGAAGTCAGGCAATTATGACACACAAGATAATTTTATAAGCCTGCATATTACAATAATTTCTTTAGAATATGCCAAGTTCTAGTATCTGGCATTTCTCTAGCTATATAGGTAACAAAGGAGACCAGAAAGTTTTATCTCTCCAGGATAGTTTTCCCTTGCTATTTCTTGATGTACAGCATCAGCAACAAGTTCAGTATTATAAATTGAGTATATCCTATTATCAAAACTGTACATATTACTGCCCAGAGGGATGTGAGCAACTGCATGGTAATCTAAAGCGATTAGTTTGGATGCCAAAATGAACTATAGGAACAAAAGAAAACCCTCTTCTGTGGTCACAACTTTCAGACTTTGAAGAGATAATGGCCAAGTGTAAGGCAGAGGAAGATTCAAAAGTTTCTCTCCTCATTTATTCCAATTCTGCTTGAATCTTAAGTACATTTAGAAAATTTTTAGTGATCTTAAGCCTCCAGATCAATAATCCTCAACTACTTCTGTTTACAGAATTAAGTAAATAAACTGGAGAAATTAGAAGAAAAATATTTTCTCTATAATTCTCTAAGAAGGCATTTTTAATTTCAGCTCTTTCTGTTATCAAGAATCTATATATTACTAAAAGGAGCATAAATGATTAAAAAGTGTTAGATTTGAAATTAGAATCTCTAGATTTAGTCTTATTATGCAATTGTAATCCTGGTTTTCTCATGTAATAAGTGGGTGTGATATGTCATCCAAGTGGAGTGTAACTATATTGAATGCATACAAATCTGCAAAGACTTGGCACAGACTTACGAGATGAGGTCATGTGTAACCAGTTTTTAAAAATCTAAGCTCTTTCCCAGAATAAAAGAGAGATTAAACAATTCTTTGGGGCTAAGAACCAGACCTCAGTCTAGATCCATGAACTGTTAGAGTACAAAAGCAACCATTTAATCTTGTAAATAACATACTGATTTTAAAAGATTTATATTGTAAGTGGAAAGTTGGAAATCTTAAGGGAGGTGCGGCAATGACACACTTGGTTATGTCAAAGAGGAAGGAATCCTAGGCAGTGGATGGTGTCATACCACTTGGATGGACTTCCACATCGGTTACTTCCAAATAAACAGCTGAGCTTTGACTAAAATGACCTGAATAAATTAATGTGAAATACAATTTATATTACTAGAGCTAATTTATGTCTTTGTGAGTGTTTTGCAAAGGAGAATTTTAAAAAGCAGAGAGAAAACTAGGTTCTGCTGACTACAAAGCTTTGCTCAGTAGCGTAACAAGTCTCTGGGCGAGAGGCTGATACTCCGAGCAGAACTGGCATACTTGGGCCCCCAGAAATGGTATCTGTCATAGGAAAATTTGCATAGAAAAATAAACTCTACCTGAAAACTGGTAATATTGTTTCTCTCTGATATTTTGAGCCTGAAGGGAGGAATTTGTTAGATGATACAGTGTCTACAATGTTTGATTCTTATCCAATGCAGCAGATTTATTTTTAAAATAAAGTTGTAATTCAAGTTTCCTTCTTTCTTAAAAAGACATATTGGATAAGGTAATGTTTTAGAAAAGAATA
>NW_011888794.1:6130286-6140393 GCF_000151845.1 Pteropus vampyrus
CTTCATTATGTTGTTCATTATGCAACCATTTTTTTTAAATCAAGTATATTATGCCACTTCCATTCTTAGTGTTCTCAGTAGAATGCCACTGCTTTCAAGTTAAAAAATCTTATTTTCAACATGTTTTATAATATATGATATCCACCTCTTCAGCTTTGTCTTGAACTATTTTCCTTCTCGCTGTACATGACATTACTTTCATTACTACTATGACACAATAAATTCTCTCATGACTTCGGGATATTATCCATTCTCTTTCCTTTCCCTGAGACATTTACCCTCCCTCATGCCCTACTCTCCACACATGCACACAGGGACCAGCTTGACCAATTTCCTCCTTTGCTTTTCAGTCTGAAATTCACTCCCACTCTATCTACACCATTTTAAATCTCTGCCCCTTGACTGACACGCTGTATTTTGTCCACTCATTTCAGTTGCTCAAATTATTTAATTTCTGCTAAATCGTCATAAAATCAGTATTTCTTTATAACTATCACAATGCCTAGAACATTATTTCTGTTCAATTAATATTTTAAAAATTGACCGAGATTATAGAGAGATGCTGAAAAGTACAAGCGATATAGAGACACAGTAAGTGAGTTGAATATAAAAGGTGTTCATTCACTGTTATTTCTCAACATCTACTATGCTTTTTTTAAATATAAAAGCAAGAAAATATAACTATATTTCAAATATTTTCATTAGGATTCAAGATGCAAATTAGATTACATTAAATAAATGCATTCATGAAATATTTACAAAGAACAAAGACAGATATCCTTTTGCTGCTTTAAAATTTCCTGCCAATAAACAAAACTGTAGATATAGGAGTAGCTCATGGCAACTTCAGAGGTGGGGACTATTCTCAGTATCTAGCTTTTTTCTTCCTAGACAAGAGGAAAGTGTGGGAGCAGAACAGGAGGGCTTGTCTATTCCATTTTCCTTTTCTTGAATTGTAGTTATGGCAGGTTTGTTTGTTTGGTTGTTTAAATATTATTGAAATGCTGAGAGTATTTGCTCTTTTCCAATCTCAATTTTGAATGGAACAGTATTGGAGCCAGAAGTAGTTGCAGACACTTCAAGAAGGGAATCAACTTGATTAACTGAATGGCTTATTTAAGGCAGTTATTATCTGGTTTTTGTTTAGGTGACTATTTTGTCGTTCTGTGCCATAATCTATTAGTATTAGCCAGTGATCATCTGGAATAAAGAGTTAATTCAGATAACTCATTGAAAGACCAAAAGCAATGTCAAATGTCTGCTGCAATAAAACATATTGATGGAAATAAAAATTGTGCCTGAGCTATCACCTCCTTAACTAGAAAGATTAAAGAAAGAAAATGGCAAGTGAAAAATTTTAAATTAGTGGCTCAACGCACAGAGACCTGAGAGGTTCAACTATCAAAAATAATACCATATTTCTTATAATTATAGGGCTATTATCACAAAATAGGGTCAGATAATGAAGGTTGCCGCATTATCTTATAAGTTTAATACACATTCTTGTAATAATTAATTACTTAAAATTAGGAATATTATGGGATAAAGTGAGACTGTGAGAATGAAAATGAGAATTTATAGATGAATTTAGATAACTACAACTATAATTATATGAAAGACTTATCTGATGGTCTAGTCTTGGCTCGTTTAAAAACCATTTAGTGACTAATCTAGGGGTTACCGTACAAGGGAACACCAACTGAGCACAGCTATTCCAATTCTCATCACATCCATAAGTAGACTCTACATACCTTCAGGGAAACAAGTGCAAAGTTCTACCTGAAATGAGAAGGCTTACATGCCACAAATATTGTAGCATTATTTTACATCAGCAGAAATCTGAGTGACTGTAGAAATTGATTTTCTGTTTTTAGAACCATAAAAAAGAAACATATATTTAAATAAAGCCAGAAATATCTATAAGGGTGTACTGAACAGAGATTCTGGATTCAAAGAACTAAACTGAGCATCTGCAAGTGGTTTTGAAGTTTGCTGAGGTGGTTGACTAAAATCTGGACTCACTGGAGTTGGAACAGCAGATATTCTTTTTATCTAGTAATAATGGGAATACAAAGGATGAATAAAATAGAAATGTTCAAGTCGATTGTCAGATAAGACCTGCTTCCCTTCATCTTAACTATATACTACAAAAGAGTCTAAACAATTAATTCAACAAGGTAATAAAAAATAAATTGGAGAGGCAAACGCCAGTATCCTAAAAAAGCTTTGCATTGGCTATGCTTGCAGGCTGTGAAAGGTAGTAGAAGACAGGTGGGATCCTGAAGCAAGAGAAGCAAAAGGCTGCATATAATCACCAGATACTTTATACTAATCATCAGTAGTGCTGATTAGTTACTAAAATGAGTTGATACAGGAAGATTTCTAGTTAATTGATCATGGGGTTCCAAAGAGTAAAATACACAGCCAAATCATATTTGGTTTCTGTATGTATATATGTATGTATGTGTGTATGTATGTATGTATATATATATGTGTATATATATGTATATGTGTGTGTGTATATGTGTATATACATATGTATATACATATACACACACACACATATACACATATGTATATAGATAGATAGATATAAAAGAAATAACTCCAAATTAGTGCATAAGGTTTAGATATAAGCCACTAGTAAGTGAGAGACAGAGTAAAAAATCCTTCCTCCAACAGGCATGGATAGAATATATGGGAAAGGGACAGACTAACACATTCATGTCATTATTGATGGCTCGGAATCATCATTAACCCCTGGAAGAACAGAATGCTGCTACTAGACAGGGGTCAGAGTGAAGGCCTGTGGAGGTCATGTGATAAATGGAATGTTGGCCAAATTCCATTTCACAGTGAATCCAATATATCCATGAGCTCATCTGTGGTTATTTCATCAGGTCCTGAAGTATAAAGGAGTCAGACTGATAAATCTCAAAATCCAATCTGTTTCCTTTATTTAAAACAGTTTTTAAAATAATACTAAGATTTAATATGTGAGTGAGTGTGTGTGAGTGTGTGTGTGTGTGTGTGAGTGTGTGTGTGTGTGTGTGAGTGTGTGTGTATTTATTGCATTGGCATTTGCGTTCATGATGCAAAAGCAACAGTGTATAAATATGCTGGTATTTTAGCACAAATCAATTCAGGTGCATTGCTGATACTAGTATTCATTATTCTTCGCTGCCATGCATTTGAAATACATATGCACACTAAAAAACAACATAAAAACTTCCATATATGGCAGTAAAGAATGTTCATTTTAACATAACTATATGCGACAAAATGAGAAGTATGCAAAAATACTTTTGCTGTAAATTGATGTTCTTTGATTGCCTAGAGTAAAAGCACTTATGTACTTATTTCAGGTATAAGCTGAACTAGCTTCTCATTTCACATGACAATGTTTTCACTTGAAAATGTGGGTGGTAGAAAAGTCATATTAATGAAGACTTAGGCTTTTGGCTGATATTTTCTTGAAAATAAGTGAGTTTCCCTTTCCAAAAGTATTGAGAGCATGTGTTGCCAATGATAAATTCTAGCTTTTAGGTGGAAAATTACAAGTTTGGAAAGTTTCTATCTGCTACCAGGAGCTTGAACATTTCCCAATAGTTACAGGCTGTTCAAATAAGATTCATCATTGTATTTATGAATGAGATTTTTGATACTGCATAATAAAGTGTCAGAATTTGAATGGTCTCCATAACACCATGAACTAATATTTCCAGATGATCAATGTTTATTACAAAATCAAGCAGACATCAAAAAAAAAAAAAAAACATTCAAAGTGAAAACAGGCTGATGAAATAGGGTGTGAAATTTACTGCTAAGGTTTCAAATTCTATATTGCAATTGATGTTTAAGAAACTACGACTTTCTAAGTTACAGTGTCAAAGAATAGCCATAATTATCTGAAACGCTGTTAAATTGTACTTCTCTTTTCTAACCACATATCTTTATTAAGATCAAGTATTCTTTACATACTTTAAACGAAACAATACAGAACTGACTGAGAGTTCAACTTCATTCTCTTAATCCAGACATTAAAGTTGGCTTATAAAAGTACAAACCAATAACACTCTTCTCACTATTTTTAAAATATAGTGATATTTCATAAAATTATGTATGATAAATTGCCCCGTAATGATTTATTATTATTTTTAAATGGATCAATAAATATATATTCAGCAAATTTCTCAGTTTTATTATCTAATTCAATACGTATCTATATATTTTATCCAAACAAAAGCTCTTTGGGGTCCTCAATAATTTTTTATGGTGTAAAGTAACTCCGAGGGCAAAATTTGGAGAATCATTCAACTAGACAAACTCAGCAACTGAAGTTCCCGATGAGAGTGATTTGGCAAGGTAACGGAACGGACTTCAATCCCCCTCACAGACAGACCAACTAACAACTATCCACAGATAGGGTGCCTTTTGGAAAATCTCAGAAACTAGGAGTGCGGTTAGGTAACCTTCTGGGCATAAAAACTGGGAAAAACTGCATTAGAAGGGTAAGAGGAGCAGTTTCACTTTGAATTTCCCCGCTCCCGGCATGCGGTTATAGTTACAAGGGGAAAGAGAGAAGCAAACAGGACTTTCCGCTTCCCTAGCCTTACAAGCCACTTCCCGCGAGGACCACCTATGTCTTGCCTCACTGGGATCATGGGGGGATTCAGCAGGGCGGCCTGCTGGGGATATGCTAGAGACGGAGGGAGGTGGGGCTCACAGTCTCAGTGGACTACATTCCCGCTGGCGGCGGTGCCCAAGCAAAGTCCAGCCGGTGGCTCTCACCATCTGCCAAAGTGGAGCCAGTGGCCCCATTTGGCCAAGGAGCATGGTTGGCAGTTCTGCTCTGTTTGAGTCCCTAGACAATGGGCTGTCCCAGCCATGGATAAAATCCTACATACAGCCCACCTGGGCGGCAGAGAAAGCCAGCAGCACCGCCTAAGTGATGAGCATAGTGAGCATCAATGATGCTCAGGAAATCACAAAGCCTATCCTACAAATCTGGGCACAGAGCCAAAACATCCAACTATGATGTCTGCACACAGATGCGCACACAAGTATGAAAAGCAAACCAGGAAGAAGGTATTTACAAAATATATGCTCAGTTATAGACTTGTATTCTAAAAAAGTATTACAATTGAATAATAAGATAAAATATCCAAAATAAATGGCAGTTTTGAACTGAAACTTCATCAGTGAAGATACAAAAATAGCAACTAAACACATAAGACAATACTGTTAGTCCCTATGAAAATCCAACTTAAAATGATAATGAAATATCACTACACATCCCTAGAAGGGTTACTATTAAAAGCAGAGACAAAACCAAGTGTTTGAGAGACTGTGGAACCATTGGAATTTTTTTTTATGGTGATGGTTAAATGCAAAATATCACAGCCAGTTTAAGAAATACTATTCGGTATCTAAGAAAGTTAAACATACACTCACCATAAAACTCAACAGGTCACATCTTATATATCTATCAAAAAGACACAAAAACCTATGCTCATGCAAAGATTTATATTCTAATATTCATGGAAGCTTTATTAATAATAACCCCAAGCTGAAAATGAACCAAATGTGAATGAATTAAAAAGCCTATGATATATTCACAAAATGAAATATCATTAAGTAATAAAAAAGAAAGCAGTACTTACACTCAAGAAAGTGTCACTGAATTTTAGCATGGTTATGCTAAGGAAAAGCATCCAGATTAAAAAAAAAATACTTAACTGCATGAGGGTTCTATATGCATTATAAACATACATATCAAATTATCGAATAAGTGAATCTATAGCCGTAGAAAAGAGATCAGTGGTTGTCAGAACCCAGGGAGTAAAGGAAGGGATTGACTGAAAAGGAGCATGAGGGGATGTGTTTCTGGAAAATGGAGATATTCTAATCATGTTTTTCATGTGGTTATAGGACTGTGTGCTTTTTTATGGACTCTCAAGCAGTATCCTGTAGTCAAACTGATCAAAAATGAAAATGAGAAAGTATAATAACCAATATTAGGAGTAAAAAGGACACTCGCTATACAACCTACAGATATTAATAAGTTCATAATAGCATTTTTAAAAAACGGTTACAATAAATTTGAAAGTTAATTATAGAAATCCCTGGAAAACCACATCATGTAATACTGACACAAAAAGCAATAAAAAGTCCCAATAGTCTAAAAAATTCCATCTGTAACTTAAAACCTTCTAGTAAGAAATGTCAGACCCATAGTTTTCAAGAGTTACTTCTTCCAAACATTTAAAGGAGGAAATTAATAACTGAATTTTTGATGTATCCAGGGAAATAAAACTATACACACTCATTTATCTGTGTATCGACAACAAAAAATAAAAAATAAATGTTTTAAAAATGTCTTTTCAATAGCATCGAAGTCAAACACCAGGACTTCGGGTTTCCAGCACTGCATGTAAGGAGCTAAATAAAAAATAAAAAGCTAAACAGTCTCCCCAAAATCAACAACTCTTCTTCGATTTGTGGGGTAGGGGAGGACACAGAGCAAACCACTGTCTCCCAAATTGGGGG
Source organism: Pteropus vampyrus (assembly GCF_000151845.1). Classification (NCBI taxonomy): domain Eukaryota; kingdom Metazoa; phylum Chordata; class Mammalia; order Chiroptera; family Pteropodidae; genus Pteropus; species Pteropus vampyrus. The sequence goes on from NW_011888794.1 coordinate 6,136,836, forward strand.
GACATACAGGGAATCAAGGCTTATTGGAGCAGGGACTCACAAATGGAAACTGCCTCAGGAACCAGTCTGAGAACCTGAACTGTAATTGAGAAACAGCTGGAGGCTCAGTGTGAACAAGTCTGACAGTTCAAAACTCCTGTCAACAATATTATGAGACTTACCTAATGGAGTTCCACCAAGTTCCCACAGTATATATGAAAGAAAAATCTCTTCTGGCTTCCTTCCTTCAGGGAGAGGAAAGGAACCATTTTGAAATACTACAGACAACTCTATTCTTAACAAGGCTTGCCCTTAAGTGACACTAGTTAACCAAAGCCTGACTCTACTGGGATATTAACGGAGAGGAACTCACCTGTTTTACTGTGCTTCTCTTTATTGCATCTCACACATGTTGCATTTTCTACAAACTGAAGGCAAGACCTTCATCAACCAGCAAAAAAGATTATAACTCCCTTTACTGTGATGATTGCTTTATTGTGGTTGTTTGGAAAGAAACCCGCAGCATCTCTCAGGTATGCCTGTACCCAACTCCAACATACTCTAGTCATCCTGTCCCACGTATGGGGGGAGAAAAAACTGAGAAACACTTGTGAAGTTCACCATCCTGAGACGTAATCCTGGGACTATAAAGTGCTGCCCCTCCCCACACACCTCATCATATTACAAACGGCTTATTTGGAACATTTCCTTTTATCCAGTAGGTACAACGCATGCCAAAAGGCAAAAACAAAAAACAATTTGATGACACAAAACAAGCATCAGAACCAGACATAACAGGAATGTTGAAATTATCAGAGCAGGAATTTAAAACTACTATGATTAATAAGCTAAGAGCTCTAATGAACAAGGCAGACAACATGCAAAAACAGATGGGCAAGATAGGCAGACAGATCGCAATACTGAGAACCAAAAAGTAAGGCTGGAGATAAAAAAAAACAAAAAAAAACAAAAAAAAAACAAAATTACAACATTGTAACAGAAATGAAGAATGCCTTTGATGGGCTTATTAGTAGACAGGACACACAGCTGAAGAAAGAATCTCTGAGCTAGATGATATATCAATGGAATCCTTGCAAACAACAACAACGACAACAACAATAAAAAGCCCTATCCCTACTCAGCTCATTTTGAAACTACAGGAAATCAAAGATAAAACATCCTCAAAGAGGTCAGAGAAAAATACGCTTGATCTATAGAGAAATAAAGATAAACATTACATCCCACTTCTTTTCAGAAACCATGCAAACAAGAGAATGGAATGAAATATTTAGATTGTCAAGAGAAAATACCATCAACTTAGAATTCTGTACCCGGAAATTATTCTTCAAAAGTGAAGAAGAAATAAAGACTGTCTCAAGAAAAACAAAACAGGGAATTTGTGGCCAGCAGACCTGCCTCGCAAGAAATGTTAAAGGAAGCTCTTTAGAGAAAAGGAAAATAATTTGTCAGAAACTTACATTTACATAAAGCAAGAAAGAGCATCAAAAAAAGAATAAGTGAAGATAAAATATCTTTATTTTTCTTATTCTTAATTGATCCAACAGAAAATATTTTGTTCAAAATAATACCAAAATATATTTTCAATTATGTATGATTTTGTAGATGAAAATATACATCTACATATATACACATATCTACATATATATGCTATGTATGCTTATATGTGTGAAATGAATGACAGCAATGATACAAAGGACAGAAGAAAGGAATTAAGATTATTTTGTTATTATAAGAGACACCAACTGTGAAGTGGTATAGTGTTATTTGAAAGTGAACTTGGATTAGCTGTAAGTGTATATTGCAAATTCTAGGGCAACCACTCACAAAAGAAAAAAAAAAAGTACAGATTCTAAGAAAAGAGAGAAAATTGAATAATATAAAATGCTCAATTAAAACGACAAAAGGCAGAAAAAGTGGAATGAAAAAATAGGAACGAAGAACAGGACAAGTAGAAAGCAGTAACTAATGTGGTAGATATTATCCGACTAGATCAATAACCACTTTGAACGTCAATGGTCTAAAAGCACCAATTAAAAGAGAGATTGTCAGAATAGATCAAGAGACAAGACTCAACTCTATGTTTTCGACAAGAAACCTACTTTATGTATAAAAACACATATAGATTAAAAGTAAGTGGATAGAGAAAAATGCACCATGGTAACATGAATTAAAAGAAAGCAAGAGTAGCTATAAGAATTTCATATGTGCAGACTTCAAAGTAAGGAAAACTATCAAGGATAAAGAAGGGCATTACATAATGATAAAGAGGTCAATTTTCCAAGAAAATATAATTCTTTGAATGTTATGTACCTAACAACAAAGTGTCAAACTGTGTGAGGCATAAAACTAATAGAATTGCAAAGAAAAGTCGATGTATTCACTATCATAGCCAGAAACTTCAACACCCCTCTCTCAGATATGAACTTATCCAGCAGGCAGAAAATCAGTTAAGACACACAGTTAATAAACACAATTGATCAACTGGATGTAACTGACATCCATAGACTAATCCAACAACAGCACGATATGCAAAGAGTGAAAAACACATGGAAATAAGTCTTCAGAGAAATTTAAAAAATACTTTGAACGAAATGAAAATAAAACCACAACTTATGAAAATTTGTAAGATGCAGTGAAAGTAATGTTTCAAGGGAAATTTGTAGAATCCAGTGCATATATTAGAAAAAAAGAAAGATCTAAAGTCAATAATCTATGTTTCTGCCTTAGGAAACTAGAAAAAGAAGACCAAATTGAATTCAAAGTATGTAGAAGAAAAAATAAGAATTATAACTGAAATCAATGGCATCGAAAACAGGAAATTAATAGAGAAAATCAATGTTAGCAAAAGCTAGTGCTTTGAAAAGATCAATTATAAAGGTAAGCCAGGATAATAATATAAGAGAGAGGGCACAAATTACTGATATTAGTATCAGAAATGAAAGAGTGGACATTATGATTGAATCCACAAACATTAAAGGGATAATAAAAGAAAATCATAACATCTCTATGTCCACAAATTTCATAACCTAGATGAAATGGACCGATTCCTTGAAAGACAGAATTCCAAGATCATCAAAAATTTGATAGAACCATTGACTAAACAGAACCTCCATTTTTTTCCAATGCACACAGAAAAGATGTCCTCTTACTTTTTTTCCTGAATTATGCTAAAGAGTATAGACATTATGGTAAGGCAAGAAAGTGAAATGAAATACATACATATTATAAAGGAAAAAGTAACACTATTTTAAATGATAGTTGATGATATAATTGTTACATAATTGTTATATAGAAAGTCCTATGAAATCTACAAAATACGGTGAAGTTAGCAAATGTGCACAATCAACAATATTAAATTCAACTTTAATTATATATACTAGCAATTAACATTTGAAAACTAAATTTTTAAGTTCCCTTTATAATAGCAAATATGAAATACTCAGGAATAAATCTGACAAAATATATGCAAGACCCCTACATTGGAAATTATAAATTTTGTTGGGAAAAATAATGAAGATTTAAAAAAATAGAGAGATTTAGAGAAAATCTGTTTCAGTA
>NW_011888794.1:6140443-6144941 GCF_000151845.1 Pteropus vampyrus
AGTGCATATATTAGAAAAAAAGAAAGATCTAAAGTCAATAATCTATGTTTCTGCCTTAGGAAACTAGAAAAAGAAGACCAAATTGAATTCAAAGTATGTAGAAGAAAAAATAAGAATTATAACTGAAATCAATGGCATCGAAAACAGGAAATTAATAGAGAAAATCAATGTTAGCAAAAGCTAGTGCTTTGAAAAGATCAATTATAAAGGTAAGCCAGGATAATAATATAAGAGAGAGGGCACAAATTACTGATATTAGTATCAGAAATGAAAGAGTGGACATTATGATTGAATCCACAAACATTAAAGGGATAATAAAAGAAAATCATAACATCTCTATGTCCACAAATTTCATAACCTAGATGAAATGGACCGATTCCTTGAAAGACACAATTCCAAGATCATCAAAAATTTGATAGAACCATTGACTAAACAGAACCTCCATTTTTTTCCAATGCACACAGAAAAGATGTCCTCTTACTTTTTTTCCTGAATTATGCTAAAGAGTATAGACATTATGGTAAGGCAAGAAAGTGAAATGAAATACATACATATTATAAAGGAAAAAGTAACACTATTTTAAATGATAGTTGATGATATAATTGTTACATAATTGTTATATAGAAAGTCCTATGAAATCTACAAAATACGGTGAAGTTAGCAAATGTGCACAATCAACAATATTAAATTCAACTTTAATTATATATACTAGCAATTAACATTTGAAAACTAAATTTTTAAGTTCCCTTTATAATAGCAAATATGAAATACTCAGGAATAAATCTGACAAAATATATGCAAGACCCCTACACTGGAAATTATAAATTTTGTTGGGAAAAATAATGAAGATTTAAAAAAATAGAGAGATTTAGAGAAAATCTGTTTCAGTATCAGAAGACTCTATATTGTTAAGATGTCTGTTCTCCTCAAATTGATCCACAGAGTCAATTTAATTCTAATCAGAATTCTTGGCTCTTTTCTTAAATTTGGCAAGCTTATTCCGAAACTGACATGGAAATGAAAGGATCAGAATAGCCAAATTCATTTCCATATTTATGATCATTGGATTTTTGACAATGGTGCATGGTGATTCTTTGGAAAAACAATAATATTTCAACACATAGTACTGGAATATTAAATATCTATATTCTAACAAAATTCAATATCAATACGAAAAATAAAATACAACATGAGCCATATCCTAGAAACAAAAATTGACTCAAAATGTGTTATAAATCTAAATTTAGACCTATAAAATATCAAGTAAAAGAAATAATGTTTGAAAACAGATTTCTTAGATACCAAAAGAATAAAAGACTCATTTAAAAAATGAAAAATTGGACTTCATCAAAATTAAGAACTATGTCTCCTAAAGACAATGTAAAATATTTGAAAATATTAGCCACAAACTGAGAGAAAATAATTTTCAAATCACATATCTGCTAAAAGGCTTATGTCTACAATATGTAAAGGTGACTTAAAACTTAAAAGTTAAAGACTTAAGACTTAAAAGTTTTAAGTTTCTTGTAACTTAATATAAGAAATAAAACAAACAGCTCAGTAAAATATTTTTTTTTTCAAATGAAGAAATATGTAGATAACAAGTACAGGAAAAAATGTTCCTTATCACTGGTCATTAGGGAAATGTAAATTTCCTTAATGAGATACCACTACAGGTCTGTTAGAATGTCAAAAATGTCAAGTGCTGCTAAGAATATGGAATAACTGAAACTCTTGTGTACTGCTGGTTGGGATATAAAATTGTGAAACTAACCATTAAACTTGTTAGTAGTTTCTTTCTTAAAAAGTTAAAAATGCACCTGCCATATGACTTTGCTGTTTGACTTCTAAGAAAGTATATAAACACAAAAAGAATAAAGTAATGTGTCTATACAAATATTTATTCATTCATTCTTTCATTCATTACCCCAAACTGGAAAAATAACTGAAAAATTCATCAAAAGGGTAATGGAAAACAAATTGTGGTATGTCCGTACAATGTAATTCTATTCATCAATAAAAAAATAAAACATTGTTTTATAAGACTTAAAATGTTTTTCATAGGAAGACACAACACACTGACACTCTAGATAGATGAAAGAAAGAAATGTTTGTTAATTACAGTTCCAAGAGACAAAACTGCCCAGCAGGGTCATGGCAAGTGGTTGCACGAGGTACAGGGTGACAGAAAGCTACAGTCGTGGGGGGCGGATTATGTTTAGCAATTGGGGTGCAGTTGGATTGGTTTCCAGGACTCTTTGTGGGTTGGCTAATTTGAATAAATTCTCCAGCTCCAGGGCATAGGAGCTATCTCCCATGTTACCTGCTACCCGGCCACTGGGGTGAACAAGGCATAGTGACCCATTAGGGTGCATGCTTGACAAGAGAAGTGGTAGAGTATGGAACTGACCAGCTTCTAGCTAGGACCAGACCTCAAAACTTGGTCAAGACAGCATTAAAAAAAAATTACATTTCATTGATAAGTGCAATGACATGGATGAACCTCAAAACAATTGTACTAGATTTTAAAAACTACAGAATATATGATTTCTGATACCATTTACATAACATTTTATAAAAGCAAACTAATAATTGGGGGTAAGGAACATTGGAGTGATGGACATGTTCATTATCTTGTTAATGACTTTTATTTTGATTTTCTGGGACTGCCTATACAGACATTATTAAATTGTGTGATTTTATATCACAGCTTATTGCAGATTCATTATACCACAGTAAGGCCTTTAAAATGTGCCAATGTTAATTATTTATTTGACTATTTATTATTTTGTATTAATTTTATAAATGGATTTAAGACATAAAACACATTTAAGACATAGTAAGGGTCAAATCTCATCTAGCAAGATTTCAAAATTAGGACATCAAATTCTTATTTTTCATCATTTGTAACTTCCCTTCCATGAAACTTTTTGGTAAAATGCTTATTTTCTTCTTTCAAATCATTTAATATATGATATGGTATTTGGACTAAATGTTTATATGACCCCCCCCACACACACACACACACACATTCACCTCCACCCTGAGATGGTGTGAGGAGATGGTGCCTCTGGGAGGCAATCAGGATTAGCTGAGATCTTAAGAGAGGATTCCTAGTGAACAGGATCAGTGCCCTCGTAAGAGTCATGAGGAACTGTGCTTCCTCTCTCCGCTCTCTGCCATGTGAAGGTTTGTGACAGAAAACTACAACAGGGCTATCACCAGATCCCAACCACAGGATCTTGCATGTCCTGTCCTTCAGAATTGTGAGAAATAAATTTCTATTATTTAAAAGGCACCCACAACAATCTGTAGTATTTTCGTTACAGCAACCCAAGCTAAGATATGTAGCAGACATTTTTTTCCTACTGTTTTTTTCCCTTGTATGTGCTTTATTGAATTTCTGTTTTATAATTTATTTTCTATTCATTTCTTTAAATATATTTTGATGCTTTATAATTAAAATTAAGTTATATTTATAGCTGATTTCGGTATACTTAGTGAGATATGTAGTTGAACAATTTTTCATTAGCAATTTATCTCATAACGAGAGCAAATCATTCCAAATCCAGTTTTTTAAAAAATGGGTTCCCATTGCTAATTTTATCTGCTGTGCAGTACAATTATTAATGGGACATTGATTGTGCTTTCATTACATGGTCACATGCCCTCAACCTCTTTCAATGTCTTTCATTTATTTTCCTATTCCAGTGCCTGGAATATGATTTAGAAAGCATTCACAATTTCTGTATTCTTATAAATTATATCTTTTCAAGAAACACGACCAATATAATACCTACTATGCACAATTTATTTATAGAGATTGCATCTCACAGGCACAATCGGAGCTCCTTTACATTTTAAATCTATATAGATGTTTAAGATAATATCTTTTCCTCGAGTAATTAAAATTGTGAAATTATTGTCACATGGTATCTAATTCTAGATGTTAAAAAAGAGTATTATGTACTGAGTTATTGTTGGAAATCTCGCATACATAACTTTTTAAGATATTTGCCCTATATCAATTTTTTTTTCTATGAACAGTTTGAAGTAACAAATTATGCAGATTTTTAACTTTTTAAATATTTAAACAATATATAGTTATATTTCCTAATATTTAAAGTATGTCTAATTCATTTTAGAAAAATGCAATTTATAAGTTATCTTAAATAAGGAGATTCTTTAATAAGAAAATTAAAATGACATTTTCATTTATCAGAAATTAAAATGACCTTATCATTACCAGAAAAAAACAAACTACTAATATTTGGGGTCATGTTGTTCAGGATTATTTCCATCTGTATGAAATCTTCCCCTTAACATACTCATAGGAATATTATGAAATGTCTTCAGTTTTATAATCTCTTAAACTTAAAAATAAAATTTGAGATTCTATCAACAGATGGCAGAGTGAAATTGATTACAACTTTCCTCTCCCAATAATTGTTGAAATGCACAAAAAAGGCAAAAAGAAAAATTATAAAACAGCCAAATA
>NW_011888794.1:6144991-6162428 GCF_000151845.1 Pteropus vampyrus
CACACACACACACACACATTCACCTCCACCCTGAGATGGTGTGAGGAGATGGTGCCTCTGGGAGGCAATCAGGATTAGCTGAGATCTTAAGAGAGGATTCCTAGTGAACAGGATCAGTGCCCTCGTAAGAGTCATGAGGAACTGTGCTTCCTCTCTCCGCTCTCTGCCATGTGAAGGTTTGTGACAGAAAACTACAACAGGGCTATCACCAGATCCCAACCACAGGATCTTGCATGTCCTGTCCTTCAGAATTGTGAGAAATAAATTTCTATTATTTAAAAGGCACCCACAACAATCTGTAGTATTTTCGTTACAGCAACCCAAGCTAAGATATGTAGCAGACATTTTTTTCCTACTGTTTTTTTCCCTTGTATGTGCTTTATTGAATTTCTGTTTTATAATTTATTTTCTATTCATTTCTTTAAATATATTTTGATGCTTTATAATTAAAATTAAGTTATATTTATAGCTGATTTCGGTATACTTAGTGAGATATGTAGTTGAACAATTTTTCATTAGCAATTTATCTCATAACGAGAGCAAATCATTCCAAATCCAGTTTTTTAAAAAATGGGTTCCCATTGCTAATTTTATCTGCTGTGCAGTACAATTATTAATGGGACATTGATTGTGCTTTCATTACATGGTCACATGCCCTCAACCTCTTTCAATGTCTTTCATTTATTTTCCTATTCCAGTGCCTGGAATATGATTTAGAAAGCATTCACAATTTCTGTATTCTTATAAATTATATCTTTTCAAGAAACACGACCAATATAATACCTACTATGCACAATTTATTTATAGAGATTGCATCTCACAGGCACAATCGGAGCTCCTTTACATTTTAAATCTATATAGATGTTTAAGATAATATCTTTTCCTCGAGTAATTAAAATTGTGAAATTATTGTCACATGGTATCTAATTCTAGATGTTAAAAAAGAGTATTATGTACTGAGTTATTGTTGGAAATCTCGCATACATAACTTTTTAAGATATTTGCCCTATATCAATTTTTTTTTCTATGAACAGTTTGAAGTAACAAATTATGCAGATTTTTAACTTTTTAAATATTTAAACAATATATAGTTATATTTCCTAATATTTAAAGTATGTCTAATTCATTTTAGAAAAATGCAATTTATAAGTTATCTTAAATAAGGAGATTCTTTAATAAGAAAATTAAAATGACATTTTCATTTATCAGAAATTAAAATGACCTTATCATTACCAGAAAAAAACAAACTACTAATATTTGGGGTCATGTTGTTCAGGATTATTTCCATCTGTATGAAATCTTCCCCTTAACATACTCATAGGAATATTATGAAATGTCTTCAGTTTTATAATCTCTTAAACTTAAAAATAAAATTTGAGATTCTATCAACAGATGGCAGAGTGAAATTGATTACAACTTTCCTCTCCCAATAATTGTTGAAATGCACAAAAAAGGCAAAAAGAAAAATTATAAAACAGCCAAATAAGAACAAAACTGCATTCTGTGAAACTTGGAAAAAAACCAGCAACTAAAATATATAAAATGTGTATATTTTATATATAGACTGGCAAGGCTCTTAACCCTAGTCCAGAAAAGAAAAGGAAATACTGAATGAGAAAGGAAGGTAAGGAGAGAAACACTAGGCATTGCCAGAAATTCCTCGCCACTTCAAAAAAAAAAAAAATAATAATAATAGAATTGGGATTGGGGAGAGGAAATAATGGAAAAGTACTGTCTTTCTTCTCTATGATTTTTGTCCTGCATTCTGGTAGGAACAGTTAATGAAAATATCTGCTGAAAAGAGTCATGTAAAAAAAAAAGGCAATGTGAACAAACACAGAGGTTGCCCCCGACAAAAGCGTGGGCACTAGGCTCCACACATTCATTCATTCAGTCATCTATTTAACTCACCTTTACTGAGTGCTTTCGAAGTAACAGCAACTATTCCAGACAGTTCCAATGACATAAAAGTGATAGCATGGGTCCCTATTCTTACGGAGTTTAAATTCGACTGGGTAAGACAGATGCATGATAAGACCATAGAATATAGTTAATTTCATGGCACAATAAATGATTTAACTGAACCATTAAAGACAACGTGGTCGAGAGAAACTACGGCGAGAAAGTGAGCACCATGAGATAGGGCGGAAGGGTATCTCTGAGGGTCTTTGTTTGAACTGCAGCAGGATGAAAGAGAGAGTGGGACAAAGGTCAGTAGACAGAGTGATCTGAGCAGAGGTCAGAGGAAGAACAAAGGCCCTGGGGGGGAAACAGGTTCATCAAGTTTCCTGACTAGGCTGAAAATGAGCAAGACTAAAACGTACAGAGAATAAAAGGGGAAAGATCATGTACACCACAGAAGATTTGGGGTTTTATTTGAAATGGAATTGGAAGACATAGGAATATTTAAAATTGGAGAGTGATATGACGTGCTCAGCATCTTTAAAAGGTCGTTTTGGAGGCTATGTGGAAAACAGGTTTCAGAATAAAAAGAAATGTCAGTTTGGAGTCTATTCCAGAAATCCAGGTGACCGTGTTCCCTTCATTAAAGTAATTAGAGGTATACTAATAAAATCTGAATCAGATTGGCAGGTTACATCAATGTTCATAATCTGGTTGTGATATTGTACTACAGTTTTGCAAGATATTATCATTGAAGAAAACTTTGAAAAGGATGCAGAGGATCACCCTATATTATTTCTTACAAATATATGTGTTAATTTACAATCATCTCAAATAAAAAGTTGAATTTAAAAACAAGTATCAGCTCCTGTTATATTACAGGACCTAGGCAGAAACCAAGAAAACTATCATAAGACATCAAATAATTTTGTGCCCAGAATTGCTCATAATGAGTTGGGTTTTTTAAATCACCAAGTCCTTAGGTCAAGCATTTTCAAAAGTAATCTATCATACAATGGGAATGGTACATACACAATCAAGTCCAGGCAGCTCTTAGGGTACATAAAAGGGGGACTAAGACTCCCACTGACTTTGGTTACACTAATTAATGCCTCTTCATCACCTCACACATACAGCCTCATGAGTAGTTTTTTTTGACCAACTAGTGAAGAAAGAAAAAATCCAAATCCGATTTATAGAAAGCTCAACTTAATAGGTCACTGAACAGAAGATGGACGGCCCCACAAAGGGATGACCTAATACAGAATGAGATGAAATCATTCCAGGGGACATGAACATACCTGACTATTAACTTGATGAATTGATCACTTAGACTGATGTTTCAGGGGCCTGGAAAGAGCAAGACAGGACAACTAAAAAGAGAAATTCTGTCATAGAAGAATGTAGATAAACCTAGGAAAGTACAAAGCTCACCAGAGAGCATATACTGCAGAAGAGGTACTCAACAAATGGAAAGAAAGAGTGCTTCCCCAGTGAATGTCCCCCAGTCTCTGAGCTCAGCCATCTCAAGTGTAATCTCAATGGCACATGAACATCATCATCCTAGTATCAGACAGGAAATCTGTACGTGGACCCAAAAGCATGAGCTTCTGCTTAAGGCTGATCTGCCATCTGTAGCTGCTGACTGTGCAACCTATTGGCAGCAGAGACTAATAATGCTAAGTTCCTGATATGGGGACAAACCAGCCTCCTACTGACAGTTGATTCATGGGAAACCTTCTATTCTAAAAGAGATAGTAATTTCTAGATTGATTCATGTTCTGAATGGATTTGTCTAACTTGCCCACACAGCTTATACCAGCACCACTATCTGTGGGTGTATAAACATCTCATTTAACAAAATAAGATCTCACATAACCTCACCTAAGACCAAAGACCTACTTTTAAATGTGAAAATAAAGACTTGATCACAAAATCCAATGGATGTACCATACACTGCCTCAAATGGCCACTTCTGGCCTGACACACTTTGAAATGGCCTCTTCACGGGTCAGATACTACCACACTGGATGACATCCTGTAGGGTTAGGACATCATCATTTAGGATCGACATATAAGTTAAATCAACAGTCACTATATAGTCCCAAGTCCCCCAATATAACAAAAAACTGGATCCATGGAACAGATGTAGAATTAGCAGTGACTCTGACACCATTGCTCTCTGTGATTCACTTTGGTCTTGTGTTTTACTGCTTTTAAAACTCGATTTGAACCAGTGTCACCATAAAAAATAATTAATTAAAATATATATAAATGGAGACCTTTACAAAAAAAATTATAATAATAATAAAACTCGATTTGGCAGAATTACAGGAGTGGAATTTCAGAGGTGGATGTTTTCACCTGTGGACATAGTTGGGTTGCACTGAACCAAAGAAGCACTGAACTGAAGAAATAATGTCACACAGTCATTTCGGACTCCTCTTGCCAGAGCACCCATAGGCAAAAAAGTAAGGCATTAATTTGTGGGGGTAAAAGACCCTGAATATCATGAAAAAGTGAGGCTACTAGTAAATGACGAAGGCAGAGATGAGTAGGTCTGGACCTCACGGATCTACTAGGGTGCCTGTTCGTGCCCCCACACTCAGTAAAATGGAAAACTGTAGCCTGATAAGAGTGAGGAAATCAGTGCTCAGAACCCCACTGAATAAGGACCTAGGTAACCCTACCTAGATCTAGGTAACCCTACCTGGCAAGCAGTCTTAAAAAAGGAGAAGTGTCGCCTCCTTTTATAACCTTTTATTTCTTAATCATTAACTTTAATGATCTGTTTGTGTATAAAACATATAGCCCAATACCTGCTACATATACGGCAATTAACTTCTTAAAGTGTGAGTGATTAGTATGTTTTTCATGGGCCAACCTCTGGCTACAGCTCTTTTCGTCTCCTCAAAAGAAGCTCCACTGCTCTGTCACTTTGTCGCTGCCATTACCTAAGTGCTGGACCTTACAGATCCACTTTCCAGATCCATGAATTCCTAGTAACAATGGAGATTTTGAGAAGTACACTGTCAATATGCCCTATGACTTTCCAGAACTTATAACATTTATTCATCCAGTGTGAGGAAGTCCCTCTAAGATTGGCCTTCCCCATATACTGTTTTTGGACTGTTTTTGCTTTATGAGAGAGAAACTAGCATTATGAGGAGATTAATGTCTGCCTTCAATATCATGTGATCATTATATTAATAAAAATGTCTCTAAAATATTAGCACTACACTGATGTTTTTTCCTTATTTATATAATCTTGTAGTAATTTTGAAAGACAACTGGTAGCCTTTGCAAAAATAAGAGTGATTTGAACTTTTTAAAAATGTTTTTATATTTACCAAAACATCTCAAATTTCTTTGTTATAGTACATGAGTCCTTGATAACTTGGTATTTTTTAATAATTCTATTAAGATATAATTTACATGTCATAAAACACACTCATTGAGATATAACAATTCAATAATTTTAAGTATATTTACAAAAGACCTCGAAATTATCTAATTTTAATGAGTTCCAAAACCTCGAAAAGAAATCCCCTCATTTCTACTCACTCCAATTTCTACTCCGAGCCCCAGGCTTTCCTTTTCTGAACATTTCGTGTAAATGAAAACGTAAAAGATGTATGATGTCTGGTCTTTTGAATCTGGCTTCTTTCACCTAGCATAAAGTTTTTGAGATCCATACTTGAAACTTTTTACGAAACGAACAAGGAAAACACACTTCAATAAAACATAGAGGGTCTTTGAAAGTCTAATGCAGAAAATGTGATGTATAATAAACAAAATTTCATTTAAATTTGCTTTTTAATAATTCTATTTTTAAAATTTCATGGTGACATCAACATAAACAAGAACACACTGCTATTCTGTACCAACTCATCACTCTATCCCATCATAAAATTATCTTATTTCCTTTTTATGGAATATTTCTAACATCTAGAATCCGCTAACTACATATGTAAAAGAAACTGACAGGCATTAAAAAAAAAAAAAACCTAGAAAATATTTTAGAATCAAAGACTTTAAGAACTAACTGCACCCTAGAATATCTAAAAACATAATCAACAAGTGACAAAGGGCCATTATCTTTAGCTATATAAGAGTTTGTGATCCTGATGTTTGAAAGAGAGCTTAACACGCTCAAAAAAAATCTTCAAAATGCTATCTTCTCCTAGTTCCTTTTTGGTATCTTTGTAGAAGAGTATCATTTTGCATAATTTTTCCTAACAGAGTTATCAGAATGAGACTATTAAGTATAAAATCTAAAATTCATGAAAGATGGTAAGATTATGAAACACATAAGACACTTATTCTGAAACATTTACTCCTTTAAGATGTTCTTCAAGTTAACATTAACAGAATTAACTCCAAAATACCTTTGTTCTACTATACCTTAGTTTCCCTGATACGCATATATTGAAGTACCTTAAGGCCTGGCCTGGGGATTCACGTTCTGCTCCCTGGCCATGCTCTAGTTGGTGCTAAAATTCAGAGAGATTAGCTGTGCTATGATCCCAGGCGAGAGAGAAAGAGCTCTAAGGAGGACTCAGTCTCAGTCCTGACAAGACTCCTGCGCCTGAGCTAGGTTAAATACTGCTGAGACACTGCCCTTAGGGGAGACCATTTGAACGTGGGCACAAAATAAGTCAGTATAATTATCATGGACTGAATGCCTGTGACCTGTACTCTGTTTTCTTGGCCTCAGCCTATGACAGAAAAATATAAGGCATATAGAACAAAGTGCAGTAACAAGTAACAAAGTCAGCAAAGCACAATTAAGTGAACATACAATAACAAATTCAAATAGCACATGTGAATTGTACTCCAGGGACATTTTTGTGCAAAAGTGTCAAGCTGGCATATTTTCTTGTATCAAATAAAATTGTGATAGTCATCGCCTTCAATCAATATGTGAAATGCAGTCACTGAATTGTTTTCTATTATGATTCAAGCATAAGTTTATGCAAAAGCATAAAATTAGAAAATTTTAGCTGTCAGTTAAGAATCCCAGATTCCTGAAGATAGTGCTATTTCTGTAAACTATTTATCATAGGCAAATACCCTAATAAGAATTCAGCATCTATTAGGAAATAAATGCAGTAGTCTATTGTTGTTCCAAAAAATAAAATTTTTGTCTCACCTTGAGAAATGTGAAAATTAGCCTCACAATGTCAAATGTATTTAAGCAGCAACTGCTACTGGGAAAAGAAAAACTACCACATCTGTGTTAACAATTACTGATACGAAATGTGCTAGTTTCAACTGCATATTCTTGTTAATGAATTCTGAAGAGCATGAGACAAAATGTATAAACCTCCTATCCTGACGAAAGAAGGCGACAGGGGCAAATATATGTGGCATGTGGCTAGCATGTTGAAACATGAAAATATATGAATTGCATATAAATCTGCATGTAAAACTGCATATAAATTGAACCGCATATAAATGCATATGGAGACAAAGATGTACTTTGGGAGAAAGAAAAGGAGCAAGCAAATTAGCCATTTAGACGAACTAAAATTTGATTTTAAACTGTAGTCACACATTATTCTTTCAACAAATACTTTATGAGTGGCTGTTATATGGCGCAACAGTTTGGCAATGAGAATATAAAACTCCATATGTTCGAGAAACCTATATTTTAGTGTAACAGGCAAAAATTCATAAAATGCTAGTACATAAAGTAATGAAATAAGATACTACATAGAAGGCTAAAGGCAAGAATGCCACGCTATTGGAAAGAGTGTGGATTAGAGCTGGTTTCCAAAACAAAGAAAAATGGGATGAGTTTTCAGTAACTAAAGGTAATCAGTCTAGATGAATGACATTTATCATCAAATTATGTGTTTTCCAATGTTGTGTTAAAATATCCTGTTGCATACAATTCTTTTAACTATAAATGATAGTATTTTAATTGACTTACACGGAACAATAAAATGTTGGCAATTTTTCACTGTCAAGTTCTTTAAAATATATATACATATATAATATATTGTTATTATATATATAATTCACAGAAATTTTGGACCTACCTTGATTTTAACTTTTGCTCTCTGCCTTGTCTCCTGTTATAGAAGCGGCATCACTTCTCTCAAACACATATCACCCTCTCCTAACTTACCCATGACTTCTTAAGGACTTCACTTCAGATATTATACTCTTCATCATCATCGGTTTGTTTTTAATTCTCAAGTCAATCATTCCCCTTAGAAATACAAACGTACCTAGTATCTCTGTCATCACAAAACACACACGTACTCACAATATCAACTCTAACTCCAAATCTGCTTCCTGCTTCTCTGATCTCCTTCACAAAAACTTATCAGAAAGGCTCCCTAAACTCATGTTTTCTTCTGTCTTATATTCTCCTTCCCCAAGTCTCTACTCAATCTACTATAATAAGACTTTGCGGTCTTGTCCATTTCATTGAGAATTCTGTTTTAGATCACCAAGAATTATAGGGAACATTGTTCCTAGTTTGCAAGGGACAGTCTTGCTTTATACCTGATGCTCTAACTGTTAACAAAATACCCCTTTTCGCTCCCAAGGTTACCTGGTTAGACAGTAAATGATATCTATGTTGTCATATGGACCATAAATGAGTAGCAGCCAGCAAAGGTGATCTCATGTTCTCTCAAATTTTTCTCTTTTTCCTATGATATCTCATGCTCCTGGTGGATCAGCTGCAGTAATGCTTAACAAATTTTCTTTTGCTCCACAACACGTTCATGTTCTTTCAAACGGGAACATGTAACAGTTTCCAGCCAAGAAAATGTGTGGGAAATAACGTGAGTCACTTCCGAATCCAAACAGTGAAAAGTCCATGCACGACTTGAGTCCTTTTCTTAATAAAAACCACATGTTCCAGATCGTGAATCTATAATGTTTCAACATCCATCAGTGAGGCTCCTGTTTGACTTTATGGAGCGCAGTCCCCTGCTGACCCAATGGGACAGAAAACATGAGCAAGAAATAGTTCTGTAATGTTGAAAACTGATATATTAGAATTGTTTGTTACAGAAACATACCCTGGCCTGTACGGGATAATACACCTATCTTAATGTTTTCTCATTCTCAGTTTTCATCTTGGTTTTACCTCCTTTACTTGACTTTAAATATATTAACACTATCACATTTCAGGATTCTATTTTCTTCCTAACACTTCCCACTTTCTATTTGTTTGTTTATATGATTGCTTAGCACCTAATTACAATGCAAGCTTCATTAGAGCTTGAACTGTATCTGCATGTTTACCAGTGGATCACCAACTTTAGAATGCTGTTGTCACAAAGTAGTTCTTATTTTCTACTGAATGAAAGAATATACTATGGATGGAGAAATCTGAGATATGTAATTCAACAAATTCTTTAGAATATTTTTACTCGTGTAGCTATTTTTTAATTAAAAATAATTTTTTTACTAGAATGTCTAATCCTACCTATTTGCATTAACGGGTCACTTATTTTCAGTTAAAAGTCTTCCCAATATGGCCCAATGTGGATAATTTACTTCCATCTGTTTTAACCTGTTTATCGGGATAACTAGCTAACCACATGCTATGATTTGAATGCTTGTGTCCCCCATATTCATATGTTGAAATCCTGACCCCCAAAGATGATGATATTAGGTGAGGCCTTGGGAGAGGCTAAAGCCATGAAGGTGAGGCACTCATCAACAGGACTAGTGACTTATAGAAGAGACTCTAGAGAGATCCCAGAGCCTTTTGCCGCATGAAGACGCAGCAAAGAAGATGCTGGCTACGAGCCAGGAAGTAGGCTTCAACAGAACATGAGCATGCTGGCACAGTGATCTTGAACCTCCAGCATCCAAAGAACTGTGAGAAGTTTCTGCTCTTTACAAGCTACCCAGTCTGTGGCATTTTGTATATCAGCCTGAATGAACTAAGACACTATAGTTATATAAAGGTGGCTTGAACATATATTTTTCAAGTTGGTAAATACCCAAAAACATCTTTATCTTTTATTAGGGAACCTGACTAAATTTAATATGTCTAGGTCACAATTCTTTTCTTTCAAATCATTATTGATTTTGGTTCACTGGCATCTGTCATTTGTTTTAGTACCAAAATAATAAAGCCAATCTGCTTTTTAGTCTCTTAAATGTATGGTCTTTTTCCTACTTTTTTCCTTAGAAAATTTCTATTTAATTTTTCAGGAGTTATTTCCAGTACTAGTTCCATTAAATTTATTCCTAATTTCACTAAGAAACATAATGTTACAAATTAGTAGTTGATAGATGGTCACGGGGATGGTGAGCATGGCATAGAGAATGCAGTTAGCATTAATGTAATGGCTAGGTGGAGAGCCAGAGGAGAGAAAGAGCAATTATGGGGATCATTTTATAAACTATGAAAATGTCTAATCAATGTACTGTATACTTGAAATTCATAAGAAAATAAAATTTTAAAAAATAAATGTTTTTAAAACATAATGTTTCCAAGGTACCCTTATAGGACCCCATCCAATGTGTAATATAGCAACCATTATATTGTATTCAATCATGTATTTTCACAACTGTCTTCTCCTTAAGTGCTTAATTCAAGAAATGTGTGTTCCATGTTCATAACTTTAGTGTCTTGAGCATAACAATTATTCAGTAAATATTGGTTAGATCCTTAAGTAAACTAACTGCCAGAAATAATGTCCAAAAGTCTATTTTTTTAAAAAAATCAACCAAATCCAGCTATCAACAATGTAAAATTCCCATTTTAACCTTCCATCCAAAATTCTAGACATGCAAAGAAACAGTAAAATATGTCCCATAAACAGAAAAACATGTCAATAAAAGTAGAGAAAGAAATGATGAAATTAGCAGACAATGTTTTAAAGCAGCTATTCTCAATATTATAAATATGCTTAATTATCTAAAGCAAAACATGAACATAATGAGGTGAGAAATAGAGAATTTGCTATTAAATTGCTATTAAAAAGTAAAATTTCTGGAGATAAACTTTTAATATCTTCAGTGAAAAATATACCAGATGAATTTAATAGAAGAAACTGTAGAAGAAAAAATTAGTCTACTTTATGGTATAACAATGGTAACTACTCAAAATTAATTATAGGGAGAAAGAAAATGGAAAAATAATGAACAGATCATTATAGATATAGAGGATAATATTAAGCAACATCTGGAAAAAGAGGTTGGTTGGGGGAAAGAATAGAAAAATATTCGAAGAAAAAATATATTTGAATATTTTCTAAATTGGTCAAAAACAATCTAAAGCCACAAATCCAAGAGACTCAAAAACCCCAAAGTCAAATAAACACAATGAAAATTATACTAAAAGTGATGAAAATCGGTGATAAAGTTTTAAAAGTAAATAGAGAGAAAAATACATTTAATACTGAGCAACACTGTTCAAGACTTCCTCGGCTGCTTGTCAGAATCTAGGCAAACTAACAGATAAAAGGGCAAAAAGGGAAAAAAAGTAAAACAAAAACACAATTTAGAATCTGATATCCACTGCAAATTTCAAAAATGAAAATAAAATAAAAAACTTTTAAGGCAAAAGCAAAGAAAATATATCACTGTTAGATCTGCATGACAAGAAATGTTATAGGGAATTCTTCACACACAAAGAAAATGATACCAGATTTATATTTAGATCTACACAAATCAACGAAGTGTGCCACTGTTAACACAGGAAGAATGACAGCAGTTAGCCTACTTTAAAGTAACATACTTGGAGATTTAGAATAAAGGTAGACAGACAAACTTTTCATGAACTGATCACTGTTATAAATAGATTTCAAAGCAGGAAGCCTTTTTTTACCAGAAGCTACAGGAAAAGAAAGAGACAAGTATGACTGCCACTGTGTAATTTTCTAAGGGTTCCATGAATTTTAGCTACCATTAGAAAAAGCCTTCACATTCTCCTCTTCCACTTTATTTCATTTTGACATCGTGTAGCTTTAGACAAGCGAATTCTACATATGATCACATACTAGCCTCAGATCAAATAGTTGGCTACTCTTTTCCAAGAATCTGGTATTATGGTCAATTTAGAAAAACTTAAAAGAAACTCTAACTACCTTTAAGATTATCTAATTTCTTTCTAATTAAAATATATATGCAGAGACAGATTTTTTTAAATATATTGGCTTATAATTACTGTAGAAAAGAATTAGTTTTAGAATTCAATGTGTTTGATAAAAAATCATATTTTCAACTGTTCCACTCTATAGAAACATGAACTTTTTTAATGTGAATTTTTGCTTTTCTTTCATAATTTGTTTGCGACTTAACTTTACACTGAATTGAAAATATAAATGTGAGACATCTCAAATCTTCATTGATACAAAAGCTTTTATTTTCCAATGACCAAAATACTAAATAGAGACTGTATCTGTGCATGCAAAACAACTTATAAAGCATTTATGACTACTCCTGAAAGCAATACTCTACTTGGCTACTCCTAGGGCTCAGTCTTAGGCATTTCAGAGTTTTGGTTTCTTTTTGTTTTTTTTACCTTTTTTTCAATTTAGCTCTTTTCACAGTGGTGTTGGAAAAAAAAGCAAACCATTTCTGTTTTTATTTTCAAATATTTCTGATTAACATATAACTGCAACTGTTTTTTTTTTTCCTTGACTATAAAATATCGAATTGATCTCTCAAGGGTCATCATTGTTTTTACTGTGTACTTTTACGCATGACGTTATCAAACTATTCAAGAAAATATTTTTTAAAGTTTGTAAGGAAATATGTTTTCACAGATTATCTTCTTGTAAATTAAGTCATATAATTTATCTTTAAAGTTCATTTCTAAATGACCAAAAGAGAAAGAGAAGTAAACTACAGAAAATGTAATAGAACTTTTTTGTGTTCTCCCTTTAGGTTTTGCACTCTACCTTAGAGCATGAAAATAACTTAGAGCATGAGAATCTAAAATCACTGTTAATATCCCCAATTAGAAACTGACTTTTATATCTAATATTGACCATAAAACTTTACACTGATAAATACATAGATAAATGGAAAGAGAAGGAGATACCATCCATTAATGAACTACACTCTGCTCCCGCTTATCCGTGGTGGATGCTAACCAAGACCCCCAGTAGATGCCTGAAACCACAAATAGTACCGAACCCTATGTATACTGTTGTTTTCTATAATACATATCTATGATAAAATTTAACTTATAAATTAGGCTTAGTAAGAAATTAACAATAATAACTAATAATAAAATAGAACAATTATAACAATATACTATAATAAGTTATGTGAATGTGGTCTGTCTGTCTGTCTGTCTCTCTCTCTCTCCCTCAAAATATCTGGAATTCTCCATTTGAAATTTTCACACTACAGTTAAACATGGTAATTGAAACCATGGAAAGCAAAATCACATATTAAGTGGGCAGGGGTCCGCTCTACTAACAAAATTTACAAGTACAACCTAACAAATAGAAAAGTTAGTAAAGGTAGTGGGGGAGGGATATAAATTAAACTTCAGCAAAGGATTACATAAATAATTAGAATAGTTAAATTAATTCACCATATAGTAAATAGTGCCTTGTATTATGATAAAGAGAATATGACAACAATTGAACAGCAAGTTTTATTCTGATAATTTTGGTTTGTAATTATGTAGTACATACTACTACGGAAGCCAATATATTCTTATCATTAGATTAACTGTAAACCAAATAATCTTGGAATTTCAGAGTTTTCTAATGTACCTGTTCAGTCTAGGTCAAATTTGTGCTACAAATTAATCCATTATTAAAACAAAAATGGCTACTTTCTTATAAATCAGTTACTAGTATGTATACTAATAAATACTGTTTTAGCTTATTTTATCTTAAATCTTTTAAGACATATTTCAGAAAAAAGACATTTTCTTTCTGTATTATTCCTAACCTCAATTATAATATCTTCAATTTTAATAGTTGTATTATTTTACATTTAAAAATAGATCCATGGTGAAGCAATAATTTGTTTTATCTTCCATTGGTCAACCATTACTTAATGTAAATTCGAGAAGTATTTAGCTTTAATCCACATCAATTTTAAATAGTTCTTATTAAAGTGGAATACAATATCAGGCCATCAAACTAGTAGTAGGATAAAATGAAATTATAATTAACCATGTAGTTTTTCTTTTAATATTACATCTTTTCTTACTTATCTTTTTAAAAATATTCCAGCAAAATTTTAAGAATAAATATTAAACCCAGAGTTTATCATCTCTTCATTATTTTTAAGAAGGTCAGTGATCATTTATGAAATAAGCCTTCACATTAAAACTCAATCAAATCAGTAACAGTCTGCTAATTTACAATTATGGGCAAATCTCAGCCAGCTGATGAATTTTTGTCAATTTTATTAGAAAAATGTATTTCCCACCCTTTTAGCTAATAACAATATACATATATTAAAAAGTATTTTCTGTAACAAAATTGAATCAGCAAATTTTTTCTTTAAGGTTGTAGAATTAACCTGTGGACTTGCCACAAATATTTCAGCTCATACAATATGAAGATCAGCACTTCGAAATATCTCTGCTTTTTGAAGTAATTTATACCTTCACGCTCACCTCTTTCACCTCCATTATAAGTCCATCAGGAGGAATGAGCCAGAAAATTATATTTAGTTCTGTCTTTTTGTGTGTGATTTTAGGAGTTTATATGAGAAAAATCTGAATCCTAGTTTTGTTATCCATAAAGTAAGGGGCTATATCAGATGGCTCTTTTCATGTTTGATTTAGTGATTAATCTACTAAGTTGTAGTCTCTTTTCACTGAAATATGAATCATGATATATGAATGATGATATGCTGTTTTTTTCCTATCTGACTTTGAGGACACTTCTTATTATAATAATGTCTTTCTATGTATAATAAAATTAAACATGGACTAAGTAACAGGCTACTCTGAGTTATAGGACAATATATCTATCATGGAATTCTAGTGATATCATAAAACAAAAAAAGCATGTTTTATTTTTATATACTCACTGTGACACAAAGATTAAATTATAGCTCAATAACTCATGTTTTCTGGCTCATATCATTTATGCAACATGCAATTGTCAGATTTTTTTCCAACATAGTTTCAAGTTCTTTTCTACTTTTGTGAATGCTGTAAACCACTATTTTTCTGTATGAGAATACAAATTCCTACTCATCGGCCAAAATTTACAAGGCATGTAAAGCAAATAAGTACTGTGGGAAGGGATAAATTTGATAGACTCGAAAAGACATAAGAAGCATAACTTGAATTCATAGCTGTACAAATATCTTCAATAGTTTCATTCACAATACATTGCACTCAAATCTGAAGGCAGTTCGGATTAAAATTAAAGTAGTAAAAATCAATTTTTTTCCAAAGAGAAGATAATGCATTATATAGATTCTACTTTAGAACCCTAATTTTCCCCTAGAGCACACCACAACAACAAAGAAAATAATAAAGACATTCAACAGCAATGTCTAGAAGGCATGGTGGATATTTATGAATCTCAGTTACCCACTCCCTGGTGAAGAAACATGTAAGGCTACTTCAAATATAGAGTTCATTTGGAACTCATTTGAGGCAGGTCAAGACATGTATGAATCAAATGTAAAATTAGCTAAGCCTCAAATTGAAATCTCAGTTGTATAAGAAATAAAAGTTCTAGAAGAAACTCATTTTTTTTAACATCTAGTACTATTAAGAAAACTTCATAGACAAATAAACATATCTTTATATTGCTCACTCAATTATCAGTGGTCTAAATTTACATTTAACTATTTACTAAATTTCCATGTAAACTGATACGCCCATTATCAAAATAGTAAATAATCCCTATATCACATGAATAATGTACTCATACCAAATCCACAAACACGTTAGCATCATTATCGATCATAATTAAATGTTTAATAAAGACCCTTTTATTGTTATGTTTCCATTCCTTTCCACATCAAAATCAACTATATCAAAATTAAGAATGTCCATTCATCAGAAAATGCTATTAAGAACACTGAAAAGAAAACACACCAGGTACAAAAAGATATTTACAATATGTACATCCAATAAAGCACTCAAATCAATAACAGAGGACAGAACCATCACCACCACCCCTAAATGTGACAAAATCCTGGAAAAGACACTTAAAAAAAGCAGATCCAAAGAATAAACATATGAAAATATTCTCAACATCCTTGGTGTTCAGGGTATTGCCAATTAAAACCACAGGGAGATACCAAATGCACCATACAGGCAGAATATATCAGATGCCAGCAACAGTAAGTAACAAATACAAGTCTCATATTCTTCTGGAGGATCTGTAAATTGGTATAAAATAGTTCAAGATTATCTAATATAGTTAAAAATATGCAGACACTGTGATCAACAATTCCATTACTAGATATTTATCCATCAAAAATGTATACATATATTCATACGAAAACACACAAAAGATTCATGGTAGTAGTATTTATATTAGCCAAAATAGAAACTACTTAAAAGCACATCAATAAAATAAATTATGAAATAGTTTCATAATGAAATAGGACATAATGATGTGAATGAAGAAACTTTGACTCTATCAATCAACATTGGATAAATCTCAAAAACAGTACTTGGAGTGAAAAAGTAAGCACAGAGAGTGTATACTGTACATGTCTTATTTTATTTAAAAAATATATAAAGAAAATTAATCTATGACTTTAGAAGCCAAGATATTGGTTACAAATGAGGGACAATGTAGTGACTGGAAGGGGACTTGAAGGGGGGCCTCTGGGATCAAGGTAAAAATCACTTGATTGAGCTGGTTACATGGTTGAATTTTCAGTTTGTGAAAATCAAGTGTGTCTTACACTATGATTTGTGCACAGTTCTGTTTTTATATTTTTCAAAAAGTATATAGAAGGTTTAAAATAAATGGACTTAAACATTTCTCGAAAAGAAAATTTGAGTGGAGTCTTGCTTATCAAACATAATAAAATACTAAAATTACACTCTAATTTAAAAAATATGATACTCACATAAGAATAGCCAAATAGGCCAATGGAAAAGAATATAGAACCCAGAGACGGTTTTATATAGAATAAAAATGTGATATATGTTCAAAAGTTTATTGTAAATTAACAAGCATAACTGAACTGTTAAATCACTTTTTAGTTTTGTTTTTTGTTTTTAGAAAATCTATCATTTGATCCCTACCTTAGTAGTCCAAATGGATAAAAGAAAAAAGTGGAAAGTCAAATCAGAAATCTAATGAAAGGAAATATTGGAGAATATATTTATAGCTCAAAGATGAAAAGTAATTCTCAAAAATGTCAAAACATTGGTATTGACAAAGGTTCTATCTTTGAGCAAACTTTAGTCAGGCTTCTTTGAGCTCTCTGCTTGACTGGACCCTTGGTTAGGACTTCCTCATCTGTCTTTGCATTGCCCAAATTTGACAAGAATCTTGCTAAGTCAGTTTAATGAGAATCCTCCATCCTTGATGATATCTGTTCACCCTGGATATCTAATAAAATTCCTTATCCCCGCATGGATGCTAAGTGATATCTGATT
>NW_011888794.1:6162478-6166989 GCF_000151845.1 Pteropus vampyrus
TTTTTTTTAACATCTAGTACTATTAAGAAAACTTCATAGACAAATAAACATATCTTTATATTGCTCACTCAATTATCAGTGGTCTAAATTTACATTTAACTATTTACTAAATTTCCATGTAAACTGATACGCCCATTATCAAAATAGTAAATAATCCCTATATCACATGAATAATGTACTCATACCAAATCCACAAACACGTTAGCATCATTATCGATCATAATTAAATGTTTAATAAAGACCCTTTTATTGTTATGTTTCCATTCCTTTCCACATCAAAATCAACTATATCAAAATTAAGAATGTCCATTCATCAGAAAATGCTATTAAGAACACTGAAAAGAAAACACACCAGGTACAAAAAGATATTTACAATATGTACATCCAATAAAGCACTCAAATCAATAACAGAGGACAGAACCATCACCACCACCCCTAAATGTGACAAAATCCTGGAAAAGACACTTAAAAAAAGCAGATCCAAAGAATAAACATATGAAAATATTCTCAACATCCTTGGTGTTCAGGGTATTGCCAATTAAAACCACAGGGAGATACCAAATGCACCATACAGGCAGAATATATCAGATGCCAGCAACAGTAAGTAACAAATACAAGTCTCATATTCTTCTGGAGGATCTGTAAATTGGTATAAAATAGTTCAAGATTATCTAATATAGTTAAAAATATGCAGACACTGTGATCAACAATTCCATTACTAGATATTTATCCATCAAAAATGTATACATATATTCATACGAAAACACACAAAAGATTCATGGTAGTAGTATTTATATTAGCCAAAATAGAAACTACTTAAAAGCACATCAATAAAATAAATTATGAAATAGTTTCATAATGAAATAGGACATAATGATGTGAATGAAGAAACTTTGACTCTATCAATCAACATTGGATAAATCTCAAAAACAGTACTTGGAGTGAAAAAGTAAGCACAGAGAGTGTATACTGTACATGTCTTATTTTATTTAAAAAATATATAAAGAAAATTAATCTATGACTTTAGAAGCCAAGATATTGGTTACAAATGAGGGACAATGTAGTGACTGGAAGGGGACTTGAAGGGGGGCCTCTGGGATCAAGGTAAAAATCACTTGATTGAGCTGGTTACATGGTTGAATTTTCAGTTTGTGAAAATCAAGTGTGTCTTACACTATGATTTGTGCACAGTTCTGTTTTTATATTTTTCAAAAAGTATATAGAAGGTTTAAAATAAATGGACTTAAACATTTCTCGAAAAGAAAATTTGAGTGGAGTCTTGCTTATCAAACATAATAAAATACTAAAATTACACTCTAATTTAAAAAATATGATACTCACATAAGAATAGCCAAATAGGCCAATGGAAAAGAATATAGAACCCAGAGACGGTTTTATATAGAATAAAAATGTGATATATGTTCAAAAGTTTATTGTAAATTAACAAGCATAACTGAACTGTTAAGTCACTTTTTAGTTTTGTTTTTTGTTTTTAGAAAATCTATCATTTGATCCCTACCTTAGTAGTCCAAATGGATAAAAGAAAAAAGTGGAAAGTCAAATCAGAAATCTAATGAAAGGAAATATTGGAGAATATATTTATAGCTCAAAGATGAAAAGTAATTCTCAAAAATGTCAAAACATTGGTATTGACAAAGGTTCTATCTTTGAGCAAACTTTAGTCAGGCTTCTTTGAGCTCTCTGCTTGACTGGACCCTTGGTTAGGACTTCCTCATCTGTCTTTGCATTGCCCAAATTTGACAAGAATCTTGCTAAGTCAGTTTAATGAGAATCCTCCATCCTTGATGATATCTGTTCACCCTGGATATCTAATAAAATTCCTTATCCCCGCATGGATGCTAAGTGATATCTGATTACCCTGGCCTGCCTTCAGCAAGAATCCTGTGAGGTCTATTTAGCTGGAACCTTCTCTTAGCCCTGATGCTTCCTTTTAGTCATTTTCCTTCCACCAACTCCCTACCCTGCTCCTTGGCACTATATCCTCAGTTTTCCTTCTTGTATTCAGAACTGAGCCTAGTGCTATGCTGAGGTCTCTTTGCCCCTCTGGCAATAATAATTCCTGAAAAAAATCTGTTTTTAACTGCTTTAAGTGCTGTCCGAATCTGGTTTTCCTCTGACAGTGTGATTAATTTCATGTCAAAATTTGGTTGATGAAGAAAATTGGCAAATGACAGACTGAGCAAAAAGATCTGTAACACTGAAAACTAATGGAAAAAAAATCGAGAATATACAGTGACATTCTAAAATCAACAACAAAACTGGAAAAATATGCGAAAAAAAATGTAAACAAGTAATTAACAAAAGGAAAGCCCAAATGAGTAATGATTCAAAAGGAGGGGCTCATACTACTAGTAATAAGATAAATAAAAACTAAACCAGTAGAGATACCAGATTCAACTCAAAGGGATTAGTAAACATTTTAAAATCTGGCAATGGCAATCACTGGAATGGAGGTGAAGAAATAGGAACAAACAGATCAGGCTTGCAGAGAACTATCTGGAAATGCTTGGTCCAATTGATCATTTCTATATCCTATAAAACAGCAATCTTTCCCCTGGGAATAAAATCTTGTGAAATGCTTGACAGGTCTCTAATGTGACACTCGTTTAGTTGTTCATTGTTGCATCACTTTTGAAATAGGAGGGAAACTAAGTGTTGTCCATTACTAGCAGAGGATATAAATGTAATGTAATTTATATATGCCATGGAACACTTTG
Source organism: Pteropus vampyrus (assembly GCF_000151845.1). Classification (NCBI taxonomy): domain Eukaryota; kingdom Metazoa; phylum Chordata; class Mammalia; order Chiroptera; family Pteropodidae; genus Pteropus; species Pteropus vampyrus. Next base: position 6,165,217 of record NW_011888794.1, read on the forward strand.
CAGATGATCAAAGCAATGAACACAGTAATATAGGTACATTAAAACCTGTTGTTCAGTAAAAATATAACAGACTATCACTTTTGTATACAAAAACACTAAAATAAACAATATAGATGATATAATACATAATATACAGAAACTACAAAGTCAAGGTTCCACATTAATCACATGGTTGTTTTTGAGAGGGTAGAAGAAGTTGTTATGAAAAGGGAATAAACAAAATAAATGGAACCTCCTAGCAACCAATAACAGTTTTCCAAAGATCAGGCAAGAATTAACTCAAAACAATGTACATAAAGAAGAGGACATTGATTTGATAGTCTAGAACTCCATGAAAGAAAAGCACTGAAAAAAGAATGTAGAATATGATGACTATACTGTGAATTAATTTTTTTTTAGCCTTTCCGAAGGGCTGGGTTATTTCAAGAATGAAAAGATTGGCTCTCTTCCTGAGAATTTTCAAAGGTTCAATTATATCACAGAATAATATAATATATATATATATATTACGAAGAACACAAAACACCAAAAATATTATATAATAGGAATAAGAGTACAGACAATAGCAGGAGAAAACAATGAATTAAGACCTATGAGCAGAAAACATGCTACGCAATGCATTTGAATCAATTTATCATTCTTAATTTATAAAACTTAACAGAGTAATTTAAACTTGCTAATTGTAACCTTTTACTCCTACTGTTAAACAGATCATCTGTTAAGATTCAATCACCTAGAGACCTCAAAAATTTTAAGTATAAATTAGAATTTTTAAAATTTTTTATTTTAAAGGGATCATTTGGTGAAATAGTATCTGCAACTTGCTAGTAGTTTAAGACATAGTCAGTAAAGCAATTTAAATTAAAACTTAAATCAGTACTTATAAGCTAATAGTTAAAAGATAAATTATTCGAAATTTATCCATGAAAATAGCACATTAACAATGAATCCCATATTTTATTACGACTTAAAAAAAATAATTTATTACCATCTTCTTTTAAGTGGCCAGTTATTAAAAATGGCAAGACAGGTCCCAACTGACTTGAATTCTAAAAATTTAAGAAGTCTGTGGTAAGATCAGAAAAGGTGGCCATGCTCAAAGATGTTTATTTGACCTAAAACCTTTACTACAGCTTTGATTTAATACTTTTCTTATTATAATTAAACATTACTCCAGCAAAAAAAATTTACTGAGACTAGTTTTATATGGTTTTATAGTATGGCAATAAATTGTGTATGAAGTGCTATTGTTTTAATTACAGGATGAACAAAATAGCCAAATTGGCCTCAGAGACATGATCAAGTAGATACTTGAAATGATAATGCATTTTACTTTTCCTTCAGACACCAATTTATCTAAAAGAGATCACAGTTACTGCTTGCTTCAGAAGGCCGTAACATTTTATTAATCTAATAATTTACATAATTTCTAGGGTTTCACCTCATTTACATGAGGAAAATAAACAAGTCTTAACTAATACTCATTAAAATTAATAACAATTCCCACTGTAGGATTTACTTGGGAAATTTTTTTAAGTCAAATCACATTAACTGAATTAATCATGATATAGTATAAAAGAGATATAATGAGATATATATTTTTTTGAAAAAAAAAAAGCAGGCCTAGACTACTATTTTTTTAAATTATTTTATTTAGATATAATGGTTATTTAATTCAAAAAGAAAAATGCCTATTAATACAAACTTGCATGCCAAGACTTACATTCAAATAATTGTAACATTCAGTTCTCTGAATTAGTCCATGTGATATCA
>NW_011888794.1:6167974-6186846 GCF_000151845.1 Pteropus vampyrus
AAAAGAAAAATGCCTATTAATACAAACTTGCATGCCAAGACTTACATTCAAATAATTGTAACATTCAGTTCTCTGAATTAGTCCATGTGATATCAGATAGATATTAAAACACAAATGGTTAGAGTTGTAATTATTGGAAAGAGCTATTTCCTATTGAGTTCAGAAACTTTTTTTTTAATCACTAGACTATCACCTCTGAAATCTGGCATGATATATAAGTCTATTCAGTAAGTAATAAACATGGAATTCCAAATAAGAGGGAAGACTATAAGTACTTTTATGGAGACTACACACAAAAGAGACTGAAACACTGGGTACATTAGAAAATCCTCTACATCAAGAACATAATTGCTCTGGCATTTTAGGCAATCCAAAAAAAAATCTGTTCACATAAGAAGAAGAGGGCCATGTGCAAGCCAAGAGGAGAGCCCTCATCCAGATGTGAATTAACTAGAACCTTAATCTTAGACTTCCGGCCTCTACAACTGTGAAGAAATAAATTTCTGTTGTTTAAGTCTATGATATTTTGTTGTGGCAGCTCGAGTTGACAATCTGTCATTGACTGTGCACTTCGACTTCATGAGAACTTGTGTAATTGGTTCAATAATGCCAATTTACTTGGAAATAAATTCAAAATGTAACTTTATATTGTAGAATTTTTTTCAAAGAGTGTTAAATATCTCAAGTAAATTATATTATTCAGTATGCTATTTAAAAATGAATTTATTTTTTAATTGGCATCCTGAAATCAGCAATCACCTACTCACCAAAAATACTTTAGTCTAAGTTTAGAAAAAATAAGTAATCTTTGCCATCAGAAACTTGCTTTATATTTGGGTATACAAATTGAGAACCCAGGCTTTGGAGCAGGAGAGATGAAATCAGGAGTTGTCAAATGTAAAAATGGACCTATTAATTACAGAACAAATATATAAGGTTGGAACTCAGACTGGGTAAAACTCTGATCTAGATATGCATACTTGGCTGAACACTAAATATATCAATCAACAACATTTTATCAAAGTGTGAAACAATGAAAAAAAAAATAGGCTTCATACACTAGTAACTCCATATGTATTAGGTATCCATTTCAGTAAAATAAGCCCAAAGTTGGTGGTTTAAAACAACTGTTAGCATCGATTACCTCTATTTTCTATAGACTGTTTCATAGTGGGTATGGCTTACATTTGCTCGACAAAATCTATGGCTCAGCTATAATACATGAAGCCTGGGACTAAAATAATCTTATTAATTCACAAGTCTGACTATTACCTGGACCTACCTAGGAGTGCCAAGTAGAACACCCATATTCTTACTTCTCTATATAAACTTATCTTTCTCACAACACTGTAATTGTATTACAGGGCGAAGCTACCTGGGATAAAAAAAAAGAAAGAGAGCTGTTTGGGAGCCATATTACCTTTTATCATCTAACCTTGAACATTAAGAAGCATCAATCTATTGGTTTTAATTACAAAGGTTCACCCAGATTCAAGATTATATCCCATCATTTGATAGAAAAATGTCCCCATCACAATGGAAAAATGAATTTGCAATATGAAAAAGAAAATAAAGATGAGGCCAAAAACTGATGAAATTTAAAAGAGAAAAACAATTTTAAAAAAATGAAATAAAAGAGAGTTCTTTGAAAAAAATCGATAAAATTGATAATCTTCTAGTTGCTGAGAAAAGAAGAAATTCGCAATGTTAGAAAAGACTACTTTAAGATCTGAGCACCAGTTTCGTAAATATGAATATGGATTCATAATTAATTAAACATGAAGTACAAAAAGAAAATCTAAGAAGAAATATTATTTGTTAAGGGATACAGGAAGCATATACATACAATTTGTGAGAGACTTATGTAATTGCGTATGAATTCTAATAAATATCAGCTTCAACACTCATTAAAATAATAAATACCCTGGAAAAAAAAACACATGATTTTGAAAACAGATTAATTGGACAAATTCCTTTAAAGAAATGAACTACCAAAGTTAACTCATGGACATGGACAACAGCTTAGTGGTTAGCAGAGGGAAGGAGAGAAAGGGGAGGTAGATAAGGGTACAGGGGGTCAAATATATGGTGACAAAAGAAAATTTAACTTTGGGTGATGAACACATAACACAATATACATATGACATATTATGTACAAGTGAACTTCATGTACACTTAGAACCTATATAATTTTATTAACCAATGTCATACCAATAAATTTAATTTAAAAAAAGAAATAGATAACCTGAATAGCTCTAGATCAATAAAATTAAGCTTGTAGGTAAATCTTTTTTAAAAAATAGAAACTAAAGGCCCAGATTGCTTCAATAGGAATTCTCCCAAACTTTTAAGGATGAAATACTAAATTCATAAAATTCCTTCTAGAAAACAAACAAGCAAACAAAAAAGATAAACATATCTAAACTCATTTTATGAAGTCAGAATTACCCTGACAACAATATCAAAGACATTACAAACATGGTTAACTAAAGACTAATATGTCTCATAAACACAGACACATTCTTCACAAAACATGACCAAACTGAATCCAGCAATATGTTTAAAGGACACTACATTAATAGTAAAATAAGATTATCCCAGCAATGCCAACATGGTTCACCATAAGAAAAGCAATCTATAAAAACATGGTGAGACTAAAAAATGCCATATAATGATCTCAATAAATGGAAAAAAAAATCAATGATGCATGATAAACACTCTCAGCAAACTAAGAACACTAAATCCATATAACCTTATAAAAAAGTATCTACAAAAATCTTAACTCAGTACATAACAGTGAAAAACTGAACGCTTTTCTCCAAAGATCAGGAGCAGACAAGGGCATCTACTCTCATCACTACTCAACACTGTGCTGAAAGTACCAGGTAGTAGAATAAAGGGAGAAAAATCGAGGGCTCAGAGGTTGAAAGGAAAGGAAAAAAAAAAGATGTCTCTATCCTTTCATGACATTTGGATGTAGAAAATCTGTAGGAATCTTAAAAATATTTTAAAAGCTCCTGAACTATTAAGTGAATTGTTAACAAACTTGCAAGTTATAAGATCAATATACAAAAATCAATTGTATTTATATATACCATAAATACTTAGAAAGTGAAAGTTAAAACAGTCATTTGCAATAGCATCAAAACTATGAAATAATATATGCTAAATCAGTAAGCTGAAAGAAAGCTACAAAATGATGAAACAAATTAAAATATACCTAAATAAATTCCAGCAGCACTTTTTTTGTAGTTGTTCATAAGTTGAGTTCAAGATTTCCATAGAAAGATAAAATGAATAGAACAGTCAAAACAGATATGAAAGAAAAAAAAAAGAAGAGAACACTCACTGCCTGTCCTCAAGATCGCTACAAAGCTACAGTAATAGGATAGTGTTGACAAGAGGTAGACACAGTGGCCAACGAAATACTAGAGTCCAGGAATTGACCTGCATACACACAGTCAATTGATATTTGAAAAAGATGTGAAGGCAAGTCAAAAAATCATAACCCCTTCAACAGAGAGTGCTTGATCAATTGGATACACATGTACATAAAATTGAACTTTGATCCATACATCTATAATGTACAAAAAGTAACTCAAAATGGATTATAGACCTAGCTCTGAACCCAAAAACTATAAAAATTCTAAAAGCAAACACAGAAGAGAATCTTTATGACTTTGGGTTAAGACTTCTTAGATACAAAAACAGGAGCATAATGCCATAAAAGAAAAAAAGAAGATAAATACGATTTTATCAAGATTTTAAAGTTATGATTTATGAAAGACATTTTTAAGAGAATGAAAGACAAGCCACAGACTAGTTGGAAACAGATTATCTAACAATGGACTTGTACCCATAATACACAAATGACACTCAATACTCAGTAATAAAACATTTTAAAAATGGGCAAAAATGTAAAAAAAAAATAAACAAAAAAAAAAAAACCAGGCTGATAAATACTATAAGGATCCATAGGAACAAAACTTCTACATTGCTGGTGAAAATATAAAATGATACAGCCATTTTGTAAAACGGTTTACCAATTTCTTACAAAAGTAAACACATTCTTAACCATACTTCTCAGCAACTGCACTTGTAGGTATTCAGCCATGAAAAATAAAAACGAATTTACACATAAAACCCACACAAAAAATATTGGTGGCACCTTTATCCATGATCTCCAAAAACAGAAGTATGTCTTTCAGCTGATGAATGGATTAAAAAAAATGGTATAGCCAAGCAATGAAATGCTATTCTGCAATAAATCTAATGAACAAGTAATATGCACAACAGTATGGCTAAATCTCAAATGTACATTGCTAATTAGAAGAAGCTGGACTCAGGCTTTATACTGGATGATTCCATTTGCATGGCATTCTGAAAAATCAAAATAGAGAAACAGAAAACATCGGTAGTTTTCAGAATCTGGAGATAAAAGAAAGTGATGAATAAAAGGGGTTCAAGAGAACTTTCCGAGGTGATGAATTGTTCTATAACTTGACTGTATTGGTTGCATGACAGTGTATATTTGTGAAAACTCATGAGATTGTATAACAAAAAAGATTACTTTTGCCCTATAAATTATAACACGGTAAAATATGCAAAACTAGTGATATCAAAGCAATATAATCCTAATAATATAAAAATGGATGATTTAATTTTTTAAATTTCATTATGCTTAAGGAAAATACGTGTCTTCCTCCATTAATAATCCAAAAACTAAAATACTTTGTTATACTATTTGTATAATAGTTTTTACTTAACAGGGTATTTTTTAAGTTTTCTATTGCTAATAGAAAATGTAAACACTACAAAGGCAGTCTTTTAAAACAACTGCATTTAATAGCTCACAGTCCTGTAGGTAAGAAATTGATCATACGTTGGATGGAATCTCTGCTGAAATCACTATATCAGTGAGGCTGAGTCTGCTCTAGATGGCCTGGGGCAGGGTGGCTGGGGGCAGAATCTCTTCCAAGGTCATCCTTTTTGTTTCCAGAATCCATTTCTTCGTACTTTTAAAACAGCAGTTTTACCTATCTCACAAGTTACTTTTATGATTAAGAATGTGTCTACAATAAATGCTCCATTGTGGAAAGGAGAATTCTAAGATGGCTCCTGTCATCTCCACCCATGTTACACCTGTGATTACTTATTTAGCCAAAAAAAAAGTGTTGTAGATAGAATTAGGGTCACTAATATTTTGACACTGAAGTAAGGAGGTTATCTTCTGTGTGTTTGATGTTCCCAGGTAGGCCCTTTAACCCTTTTGCATTTGCCTTGAGAATACTCACCAGTGGTACTTGCAGCTGCAGCGTTTACCCCGGGATAACTCGCAGATTACACTCCTAACCTTATCCTCAAAGTCTGCAATGAAATATCTCTTTTATTATTATTTCTGCATCACTCTAACATGGTGATAGTCTTTGGAAACACCACGTCGTTCTATTTATAGCATTCTGTTTTTAGTAGTTTGATCACCGAAAATGTCAAATCCTAGAAAACAGCATTCCTACGCATGATGTTATTTAAATGAACACTGGCAGTGAGCTGCACTTTTTCTAACCAAGAATTTCAAAAGAATATTGACTTCTCTGGCTGATGGCAGAAGAGAACATCAAAGATTTAACGTATGAGGACTCTATCTCCAGTTGCTGACTTCATGATGGAGGAAGCCACATGCCAAGGAATAAGAGTGGCCGCCAAGAAGTAGGAGAGGCCCCTACCTACCTTCTTTCCTTCTTGGGTACCCTAATGTGTCTACTTGGTCTGAATCTTTGAGAGTGAGCTCAAGCCTTTCCCTTCAGTCTTTGAGATGTAAGCAATGATGAAACTCTGGAGATCTTTTTATGCTTTACGGTCCAGCTTTTCAAACAGTGAGCAATCTTTGTTTTATACCCGAGGTCTAGTTTCGGAGACAGGCAGGAGAGTCTTTGGGAAGTCAAGTTTTCTCTCTGGTTCTGCCTGATTTTGTGTTCCTTTCTCCCACACCTTCCCACTTTCTGATTTTCATATACTACCCCCATGTACTTGAGAAATACCCATAAGAAAGAGTTGACAGGTAGTTGTATAGCCTCTTTGTGAGTGAGTTCTTTTGGATTCTAATCCATCGAGACAGTCTACAAGGAGCTACAAAATATCTGTTAGATGTTAAGCTATTTTTTCTCATTCCCACCCATAGTAGGTTCTTTTTCTTCCACCTTTCCAGTGAAAAAAACAGTTACTTATGACCTAGAGTTTTACTTAGGTGGCTTTGCAATTTCTATTCTTTGCTGAGTTTCAAAGATTTGCTTTTTTTTTTTTTTCAGTTTATTTAGTTTCTACTTTTTTTTTATGGAGAGTTTTCATGAATTGATATATTCTAACCAGAAGTACAAAGCACACTAATAGGCAGAGTTTTAAATGAGAAAAAAATTAAAATATGTTTCTCAGAAAGACTAGAATGAGTTTTCTATTACTACTGAATAAAGGTAGAATAGGTTGATAATGATATTCTCCACGTTTATTGAGTACCTATTCTGTTAGGCACTGTGATAAGCATTTATATTACTCGTGCACCAACTTTTATGCTTCCTATCAAATGAAGAAAAATATTTTAAATATTTTTGTCTCAGTGTTATATGCTTTGTAAGTGGTAGAATTCATGGTTGAATACATAATGTCAAATTCCTGAAATCAGTTTCTCAACCAAGATTCCACTTAATGAAATTCTGGAAGTTGAAACAGTAAATGCAATAATCAGTCAATCCATAACACTGAACCATATGTCTTTTTTCTTTTTATTATAGAAGTAATATATCTTTAAATAGTTATACTGACATTAAATATAAATCTACTTTAAGATAAATTTCAGATAATTTTCTGAATAATTTCAGAAATTTTCAGATAAATTTCTCAGATAAATACATTTTCATCATTTTATATCTCTGTTCTTCAAACAGAAACATTACAAAGCTCAAATATTTAGCCATTCAACAAAAATCCTATGTGTGCCTACATTCATTAATTTCACCTCACCTCACTTACTAATTGAATGTATCACAGAGTTTGTATTTCTGCTCTTTTCCTCCAAAGTCCCGTTGCCAATAGGATGTCATGCCAGTATCATCCCTATAAATTCCAGGTCCGAAATGTCAAAGGTCATTTGAGATCTGTCACTCTGGATCGATGTAGCTCCTTTCTTGAAAAGGCCAACTTAAGGTGCTTCCTTAAAATTATAGCAGTTTCATTTCTTTTCAAATACTTATGCAAAACATGGCCAAATGAGCCACTTAAAAAAAAAAACTTAGATATTTTCATCAGCCTTGAAGCATGATGAAAATATATGAGAAATAGTTTCCATAATTTATCATTTCATGATTTATGTTATTCTTATATAACTTTGTTGGTGAAACCCAAAGTTCACAATGTCTATTGAAATACACCAGGAACTAAGATGTGTCAGAAAAAAAATCTGTCAGTACTAAATCGAAAGTTCTAAAATATAGCCAAAATTATTATTTAACAGATAATCTCCTTTTCATCACTCAAGGTTACAATTTTCATTTTAGGGAACATAGGAAAGAAAAAAGTTTCATCCTCTGACTCTTACTATGCACAATTTGGGCTATCCTTGCTTATATATCAATAACGACTTTATTCTCTAAGATTCATAGTATTTAATGTCATTAATATATTAAAATATTTTCGAAGTGTAATTATTTCATGCAAACTAATAATTCCACTGAGAAATCAATGAAGACTGTCACCAAACTGTTTTAGATTTACATATATCTGAATGCTTTAGGTCTACCTCCACATTCTAATCAATTTTGAGGCCCTTCTCTCTCTGCTCAAGTATTATCACTATGTTTAAACTAAATATATAATTGAAAAAATATGTATATTATCTGTGGTAGAGAGAATTCTAAAATGATCACCTAAGATTCCTGGCCCCTCATTATTCAAACAGTAATCTAGATAACTGCTGTGATAAAATTTTGCCAATATAACTCAAGCTACTAATCAATTCTTTGAGAGATTATCTCTGTGTGTTCAATGTAATCACACAAGCAAGAGTTTTCTCCAAGTGGCAGCCTAAGTCAAAAACGTTCAAACACAGGAAGGATTTGATATGCTATTGCTAGCTTTAAAGATTAAGGGGGTCACATGCAAAAACCTCGGAGTGGCCTGCAGATATTTAAAGTTACTCCCTGAGACAGCCAGCTAAGAAAGGGAAACCACAGCCCTACCATTGCAAGGAACTGGATTCTGCCAAAAGCCCGAATGGATTCTTCTCCTGAGCCTCCAGATGTGAACCTAGTCTTGCTGGCATCCTATCAATTTCAGCCTTGTGGGACCCTAAGCAGAGAAACCAGTCAAGCCCACCTTGACTTCAGGCTTAAGAAACTATGAGATAAAACATGGGTCTTATTTCAAGCTTCAATATTTTGATAATATGTAAGCAGCAAGAGAAAACCAACAGAATATTTAATTCCATCAGTGTGACAGTGCATACAAAGGTACAGAGGAATTATTTTAAAATTTTGCCAATTTTCCCATAAGTACAATAATGCTTTTGTATCTATTATCTCCTTTTCTTCCAATTATTATTTGGAATAATTCAGAGGTGGAATAACAGATTTTTATTAGGTTGAACTCGACTGTTCTAGATGCAAAGTCATTCTATTATTCATTTTGTATATTGCAAATTGCAAGTTTTAAAGTATGCTGATCAATTTAGCTTATGTATTACAACTATTATCCCTATAAATCAGAATTTATATTCTACTACTAAGTGAAATTATTCAAAAATCATTTATTCTCTAACTAGAACCTGTGAAACACTACAGCAAGCACTAGGTTTAAAATTTGAGCACAGGATCCAGAATTATGTTATTCAATAAAGTTATTATAAAGGTAAATGTATAGTTATGATTTATTTAAAAATCATACGAAGAAAGTATATATACTGCTGTGAAATTATATAATATTGAATTGTTCCTAGTTTAGGGTTCCAGGAAAGAGCTTCCGTGAAGAAATCAGTTATTAAGCTGACCTTGGAAAGAAAAGAAAGAATTGTGTAGATGAGAAAAGGGGGCGGAAATGATTTCAGAGAGAGAGAACAACATGTGCAAAGCTTGGTAGCAGAAGAAAGCTCGTTCTTTTAAAAACCTGCAAAAAGATCAATGGACTGAAGTGGTGAGAATGTGCCTGAGAACGAGGCTTGAGATTGATAAGCGGGAGCCTGATCAATCACAGGGCACTGGAGTTTCTGTTAATGGTTTTGGTATTCATCTTAAACAAAACGAAAGTCATCAAGTCAGAATTACTTTAGCAAAACTGAAATTTTGGAAAGTCTGCTTTTGTTTGTGATTTGAGACTATACAGGAAAGAGCTAGTTAGAGAAATGAAAGACTGATTAGAATTAAAGTATTCTAGGCAAGTGATGATATTTAATAGGGCTAAAGTAGTGATGGGTATAGAGGTGCCATTTGATAAGACATAACAAAGGAGAGATTCTACCAAGAGAGAAAGATTATGAGGGGCCTGAGACATATTGGATTTGCTGTTTTATTTGGAAGACCTAGATAAAAATTTCAAGTAGTAAATTGCGCATATTGTTCAGAATTTTAAACGAGAGTTAAAAGGTGGAGATAGGAATGTGGAAGTCATTGACACATGTTATATTTGAGACTGTAGACATAAATGAGGAAATAGGTATAGATATAAGAAGGACCTGGCATTTGCTGTTGAGGTACACCCAGTGTTTAACGACAGAATAAATGGTAAAAACTGAAATAGATTTCGATGTAAAAGAAAAGCCAGGAGAGAGTGGAGTCATGGATATCAAAGAAAGATCATGTTTCAGAAAAGAACAGGAGATTAACACTGTCGAAGAGTTCTGAGAGTCCGAGTGAGATGAAAACTAAAGTACAGCACAGGATGAAAAAGAGCCATTGATGATCACAGAAAAAATGTGTTCTGTAGGATGATAATGAGAAATCATATCAGATGAGTTGAAGGTTGTTTGTAGAAAGAGAAAAGTTTCAGTGAATATTGATTCTATTTTGAGTGGTTGGTTGTGAAAGTCTATAGAAAAATCTCAGTAGCTGGAGTAAAATATGTGGTTTAAATGATTCTTCCTTTTTTTAAGCAAGACTTCAAAAACATTGATAGTTTTTGGAAAGATTCTAGGGATCCCATTAAAAAAAAAGAAATATTGAATATAGAGAATAATGATATAAGGTCCAATTATGTAAGATAAGGGCTCATTATTTCGCATGTGGATGTCCAATATTTTCCCAAAATCATTTATTGATGTATTGTGTATTCCTGGCATCATTTTTGAAGATCAGTTGACTGTATATGTGGGCGGTTTATTTCTAGGCTCTCTATTCTGTTCCATTGACCTATAGATATTTGAATGCCAGGTACCATACTGTTTAATTATTGCAGCTTTGTAATATATTTTGAAATCAGGAAGTGTAATGCCTCCATCCATCTTTGTTCTTTCTCCAGATTGCATTGGCTCTTTGGAACTTTTTGTGGTTTCATATGAATGTTAGGACTGTTTTTCTCTACTTCTGTAAAAAATACCATTGGGATTTTGATAGGGTTTGCACCAAATCTGTAGATTACTTTGGGCAGTATGGATGATGAACAATTCTTCCCATCCATAAACCTGGGGTGTCTTTCCATTTATTTGTGTCTGCTTTAATTTCTTTCATCAGTGTTTTATAGTTTTCACCTCTTTGGTGAAGTTTATTCCAAAGTAATTTATTCTTTTCGATATGATTACATTCTTTTACACTGCTATTGTATTTTTTATTGATATTGTTTTATTTTTTATCTAGTTGCGGTTGGTGTATAGAAACATCATTGATTTCTGCATGTTGATTTTTTATCTTGCAACTTTGCTAAATTCTTTTAACTTTTTTGTGTGTGTCTGTGGAGGCTTTAGGGTTTTCTGGACTTCTCACTACATGATGGCCTCAGGCACGTCATGCATCTTACCTGGTACTTGCTTTCCAAAAAAGATCAAAGTAGAAGTTCCAGTTATCTTACAGACAATGCCCAGAAAAAGCACGATGTCACTTTCACTGTACTTTATTAGTCAACGTGGTCATCAGCCAGCCTAGCTCATGAAAAAAAATGTTTATCGCACATATATATGTGTGTGTTTTCACATGCATGCATATTTCGACATATAACATATATGATTAATTTAATAGCATTTTATGCATACTTTTCCACATCTTATTTTCATTTTACTCAAGAATATCTTGTGGAAATCCATCTAATTTCTGGTATATTTATAATTAATTATTTTTAAAGTTACATAACATTCCATACCATGGCTCTACCATAATTTATTCAAATATAATCTTATATTGAACACTGACTTTGCTCTAAGTTTTCCAATTTTGTTGTTTTTTATCACTATGAATGATGCTGCACGAAATATTCTTTACACAGGACTACCATAATCATTTTGTGGGTTGTTCCCTGGATAAAGCACCTTGCCAAAGAGAGGTGTGAAGGCTGAAGTAGAGCCCAGATCCTACTCTTTGCATCATAAACTTGGCATTTGCTCTGGAGGGTAAGGGTAAAGGATGGGAAATTGCTGCTAACAAAACTGACAACAAAACTCACATTGCTAGGGCAAATTGCTTTTATATACACATGGGACATAGAAAAAACACCCCTTTCCAAGCCACCCCACACTAAAATGACATTCTAATCCCTGCAATTTCCGAATAGGTTACTTTACATGACAAAAGGGACTTTGCAGATGGAAGTAAGGTTGCGAATCAGCTGACCTTAAAGAGATTATCTTCGATTATTCAGATGGGCCCAAAGGGACCTCAAGGGTCCTTAAAAGTAAGAGGGAAGCAGAAAGAAGAGAGAGAGAGAGATGTAACTATGCTTACAAGAAAAGAAAAGGGATGTAACTTTGCAGTCTTTGAAGACTGAGGGATCTATGAGCCAAGGAAGGTGGCGGGCCAGTAGGAGTTGGAAAAGTAGAGAAATGAATTCTTCCTTAAAGCCTCCAAAAAAGAATTCAGTCCTGTAAGAACATTTTAGATTTTAATTCAGTGAGACCCCTTTCAGACTTCTCACCCACAGAACTGTAAAATAATAAATTTATATTCTTATACAGTATAAAATGTGTGGTACTTTGTTATGGCATCAATTTTAAAAAAATGCTATAAATCTATTCTTGCTAGTGCTTTTATTTTTATGAGCTATATTCACAAGTGTGAGATTGCGGGACCAGAGTATTTCTGATTTCTTGACTAATTACCTAGACTTTGATTCCAACAACTCTCAGGACTTCTGGTAGAAATATTTCCAGAAAGAATTGTGCTGAAAGAACTGGGAGGCCATATGCCTTTCACTGACATTATAAAAGATGTTCCAGAAGATCTGAAGCTGATAGACGGAGTATGACTGGACTTAGAATCCCCATTTCTGAGTCAGTGTTCTCAGACAACTGTTCACTGTGTTAGGGTAGGGATATGAGAATTCACTGTTCTAGAAAGAAAAAAATTATCATCCTTGTATGGTACCTGAGAATATTAAAACATTTTCCAATGAAGTTTAAAATCATGTCATTGTTTGTAAGTTTTGACAGGATATAAATTTTAAGGAATTTGAATCTCAAATTTTATTTACCTTAAAATGTGAAAATGTCTCAATTACTAAAATATATGACTATTGTGCAATTTTACAGTGGTGCTGTTCTAACAGTGATTGGTCCTTACAAATGATTGTCTGTTGAGCATTTATTAAGCATTCCTAAGAATTAAAGTTGAAATACATCTACTTCACAAAAGTAAAAGTTATATATTAGATGCAATTTACAATGTGAAATTAATAATGTAAAGTACCATATTTCACATTTGTGGATTTCACCTATGAGGAAATTGAAAGAAATCCTGATGATCCTTCATCACTGTGGAATTTTTTTTCGATCTCCAATGATGTGAAAGCTATGTTTTTATTTCACCTAAATATTTTCAAATTTACAAAATACCACTCATGTTTTTTTTCCTGTATATTTGTACCAAAGATGAGTACTAGTAAATAGATTCTTGTAACAATTAAAGATAAAACACTGTGTAGTGCTTTCTTTAGTAAATTTCTTGACTTGTACACAGAGTATTCTTTTCCTGCTCTAAGAGTAATTGATTAAAAGTTTCCTCATTCACAGGTCTCTCCTCTCACCGTATTTTTAAAACATTGATTAATTTAAGATAAAAGTATGCCATTTTTCTTATATTTATATGTTTTCAATCTTAAAGTTATTTTGTTTGTTTGCATCCCTGCCTTACCTACCATAAAGTAGATCATTCAGTGAATTTGGTAATTGTGCAATTTGATAGCTATTCCTCTCCTGATAAAATATATCTGTTCCTTTTGAGTAAAAATTTAAATAGGTATGCTAACACAGAGAGAATATATATAGTGTTCCATGCCCAGGCAACCTTTAATGCATTTTGCTGTTTACAGTTAATAAATTTAACATTTATCTTGTTGTTTCTATTCAATTTGGCCACACCATCATACCTGAATGTAATAGATTCTTTTATCAGCTTTTTCTTTTTACTGTTATTTTATAGACTGAGATATCTTATGCTTCTCAGATTAAACATCTTGCAAATTTATAACTCAGGTCTTCTAGATACTAGTTAGGACAAAAGGAATTAATATAATTTAAATGATTATTATGCATAATACATAATTATATATAGTATGTGAGAATTTTTTAATAGGACATTATCACTAAGTCATGAAAATTTCTACACACATTGATCAATCTTTTAAACCATGCATAGTAAGTACTCATTGAATACTTAGGCAATAAATGGTATCAGCTTTTATTACAAGTAGAGTTACAGCATATCACATGTGTGTATATCATGAATATCTAGTGTGTTACTTCATAAAGCAGAAAAAAATATTAGCCTACATATTCCTGTACAAAGACTTTAGGTTAAGGGAAGAAGTAATGGGTTCATTCATTCAAAACTAGTTAACATTAAATACAAACCTTTGATGGCAGAAAAATATATAAAAATGTGAGGACCTTTGCCTTGGGGAATGAGTTTAATGCCATAAATAACATAAAATTCCCAATACAGATAAAGTTAAAAGTCTGCCTCAAAATCTGAAGAAGATGATTATGTAGTTTTGCAGTGTTTCCTGAGAGACCCAGTACTATTTTGATCATGCAGATTAGATGGATAAATAGAATATCCTGGGTATTAAAGCACAGTTGTTTCCATGAACACCTGATTTAATGACTAGGGAAGAAAACTATGTTCCAAAATCCATAAGTGACATGTCTAATAGAGTTCTGATTGACGCTACAGTTTTCAAATTTGTCTTATTTATTTCTTTAAAATGCAAATGAATACATGGGAAAGATTTTGATACTGATTTATATACTTTAATTTTGTTTTTAATTGTATGTCTGATATCTGTCTATATGCATAGTGTCTATATGTGTGAATATAACTTATTAAAAAGTTGAACTCAAGAAACACATCACTGAAATTAGTACTAGAATCATAAAATACCTCAATATTTGGTACTAAGGTGAAATATGAGCTTTTTGAAATAATACTAGTACATAGTTTCTCTTCTTACGTTAATTCAGAATATCCTCATTCTTAAATAAATTTTACAGTTCTAAATCAACATATTCAATTAAATATGAGGACAAAATCTGAAATTCAAGTAGATTACTCTTTTTCTTAAGCCAGAGATGAAGGCATGGTTACCATTCATATTCTCTCTCTCTTTGATTACTCTTTAAATACTAAAAAAAAAAAAAAAAAAAAAAAAGAGAGAGTTTATTATTTGGAGTTAATATTTTCCATAATTAAAGTAATACATATTTTTATTTACTTATTTTAGCTAAAAGCTACCTTAACATCAAATCCAAATGTATTTTTTAGAGGCCAGAAAAAAAAAAAAAACCATAGTTAACAAATAGACATATTTACAAAGTATTGATTTAGCTTTCTCTTGTTACTTTTATATGTAAACCTTATTTTAAGCAAATATAATATTAAAGTATTAAAAGAATAATGGAGTTTAGAGAATTGCTAGCCACTCTAGAATGTGTGTGTGTGTATACAGCATTTAAAATTAAATTTGATGTGCAACCAACTCTCGGGTACTCAACTTTTTTTGCTTCAGGTACATCTGTTTCAATAGATCCATTATTTCTTTAAACTAATGTCTCAGCTTATTGAAACATAAATATTATTTATTCATAATATCTGTGGAGAATTCTATAGAATCTAATAATATCATTCCATTTTATTGGGATTTATTAACCTTTTACTAAATATTTTCTGAGCTTTATATTTCCAAAGCTAGCAGAGTGTGTGAGTGTGTGTGTGAGTGTGTGTGTGTGTGTGTGTGTGTGTGTGTGTGTGTGTGTGTGTGTTTAGGAATGACAGTGGGCAGCATTTGCATTTATGTACCACTCACTAAAGAATGCAGGATCTTGAGTAAGTACACACTAATCCTTAATCAAATTTTTTAGAACACTCGAAGTAAATATTTAGATGTCAGCCTCAAAGATCCCAGAACCATCAGAAGCCAAACCCTCAGAATCCAGGCCTTGAAACGCTGAGAATTCATAGTGAGGAGAAAATGGGAAACACGTTTAGTAATTAAGTCAGGATATATTTTTCTGGTTCATAACTTTCTAAACAAAACAAAAAGATCTCCAAATGTGGTTTACTGGCTGAAAAAGAGACTTAGAAGCAACAACAAACAAATTAGCTACTATCTGAAGTACCAACATACTAGCCAAGAATGTTAATACAAATTTTCCAGTGTCCAGTATTTAAAAAATATCTCTCCTAATAAGCACTCAACATTTAAAGGAAAAATTTTTTTAATTAAAATTTTAAATCATGAGGAATAATTAATAGAATCATAATACTAAAACTCCAAAAACACCACCACTTTCTCAAAAACAAAGTTAGCATATAGTCTTGCCATTAATCAAGAGTACTCCTCTCAATTATTTACTATTTTAAAGAATATGTAGTTTTTGATGCATTAAACATGCTATAAACATATTTAATTTGAATTAGTACAATACATAATCTCTTTAAATCATATTGGCATATATTTATTCTTTCGTATTTTTTTAGTTGAATTATTCAAGTTTAGGTTTTCAAAGGACAGTGCCTCTGATTCATATAAAAAGCATCTTTCACAGTTTAGCATAGTCAAGAATATTGCAGGTTCTCAATCAAATAGTAGTGAATGAAAGAACTAATGAATGGATGTTCGCATATTGCCACAATATTTCCAGAGCAGTAGGACATGCACCCTGACAACGCTCTGTAGAGACTTTTCCTATGTGCGAAGTCACTTCATTCATATGGGTCTTTTTTGCTGGTAGTTGCCTAATGCTTCAGAATGAAGAATGTCGCTGCATAAAAAATACGTCTGCAGGATGGAGCAGCTGATTCTGGGAGAGTGGCTAGAGGGAAATAAAATTTCTCTCATGAGAATTTTTGCTAGTGCCATCTCATATGTATGAAGAATTGCTTAGCTAATAACTTTTTTCTTAGAGCCAGTCTCTTGCCATTTCCCTATAAATGTAATTTTCTACATGAAATGCATATTTACACCCTAAATATTGTAACTATGTGTAAGTTTTTCTTCTCAAAAGCAAGGAAAATACAACACGACCGGGCTTCCAGTATGCAAATTCTATCAGTGAAGAAAAAAAAGTGCTCATTAAAGAACATGTTCCTTTGTTTATTATCTAAACACTGTGCATGCTTAAAGTACATGAGTTTTTCTAATTGTTGACTTTGGTAAAATTCTCTCATTAAAAAATAATGTTGGAGGGCTACAGACATAGAGAATTTAAATTTGTTTTTGAGCTTCAAACTCTAATTAGTGCCAAGACTCTGTGACACAGCACATTCAAATTAATGGAATGAAAGATACTTAATTTTGAAATAAACAATCACTGTTAGAGAGAAGTGTATCAACTTGGCATGTACAAGCTTTAGGTCTCATTGGCCATTTGCAGTGAGAGAGAAACCTTACAGGAGTTGTCAGCCGTTCTGTGAGATGCAAGTGTGGGGCAATGTGAACCTCCCCAGAGTAAAGTTTTGAGAAGGGGTAGAAGGCTAATGATCTAATTGCCAAATAAGAGATCTTTTTGATTTGGAATCTACATACAAATATCTTTCCTAAATGTTTTAGGCAATGCCTCGTTGCTTCACACAGTTCTCCAAGACTATACAGGACTCATTAAAGAGTGTCAGATTCTTACCTGAAATTAGTTATAGTTATTATATTAAACACTGAATCATTGTGCTCTATAGAAAATAAAAAAAAGCCATGTAATTCATGCAAGCCTGCCTCTCTTTGAATGCAGATGAATTGATGTTTTGATATGTATTCTTTAATTCAAATGCAGAAATAAAAATGTGAAGAGGGAGTTTGTAGTCATTGATATGAATAAAGAAATTATTTCTCTTATCAATACAGCATTTAAAGTATGCCGTAATGAAAACTAAATCCTTGAGGGTATTAAAGGCATGTAGATGACCAAAGTACAGCCATACTCCATGACAGCTTCTATGTTCTACAAAAGTTGAATAGCATACTTTGACTTCAACAGAAATACTTCCCATAGACATAATACAGACACAGGTAAATATCTCCTGTTGCCATGCAACTGAGTACATTATGGACTTGTTTTAAATAAAACAAAATTCGTTATGAATGCTTGTCACTTCTAACATAGCAACCATAAACAACCAAACAATTCCATTTTAAAAAGTTACAAAACTTGGTCTCTATGATAACACAAAATTGCCTGGGACATAAATTAAAGAGAGCAAATATGTACCATCAGCATAAGCAAAAAATATTATAACGACAGTGGCTAAGATTTTTTAGAAAGCTATAGATGCATTCCCTTACCTAGGATTTAAATCTATTGATTTTTCCCACTGTCATCTTGAATTAATAGACACCACCTTCTATTGAACTATTTGATTTATACCTGATTTCATAATTTATTATAACCTTAAATCTAAATGACACTCCACAATTTACAAGCACTTTTATAGATGTTAATTTTAATATTTCATCTTCACAATAGCCATGTGATAAAATCCTGTATGTGAATTTGATTATGGAAACTGAACTCTGAGGACTAAACTGTTTTATCTTTATATCCCAGCCACAATTTCTCTCTCTCTTTCTGACACACACACACACACACACACACACACACACACACACACACCTATACAGAAAGGGTAAAATGAATAAGACTTCCAGGCTTAAAAAACAACCATCTACTTTCTTACATCCTCTTGTAGTAAGCTCTTTAATCCAAACTTTAATAGCCTATTAAACAATTTATGAAATCAAAGAACAGTTATAAGCCCACACCAGGTGCTCAGTGCTACCCAGGCAGAAATGGGAAGGCTCTGAAGCCAATGGTAAGAACACAGCCTGACTACAAGCTGCCTATCTGCCATGGAGTGAAGGTCCAGGACCAGCAGGACGAGCAGAGCTCTGATCCTGAGGAAAGCAGGAGCCAGCCTTGCAAGGCCACATGCCTTCTATATAAATACCAGAGGTAAAGGGCTTGAGCCCTTTAACTGATTTATTCACAGACATAATGGTTGAGAAACATTTCAAATATTACAGAGTGGTCCTTGGGAATCTCTTAGATAAACTTCTTTCTTTGCTCATGTCTAAAAGTTATACTCTCTTTTAAAGAAAAGTTTCTATAATTTAATGACTTTCCTGGACGTCATGAGCAAAATCTGCTGACAAATTCTTATTCTACCCCTTCATTTTAAGTGTGATTCTCAAAAAGTTAA
>NW_011888794.1:6187546-6189544 GCF_000151845.1 Pteropus vampyrus
ACAGGGAAGCCACTTGATAAAGATAGAGGGACATTCCACTAGCCTGGATGCCTGAATGACCACATGGATCAATGTCACCATCTACCTTCGACAAGTTGTTTACCTCTGGACTCTCACATGAGGGAGAACAAAATTCTACCTTGTATAACCTCAGTATTATTGAATCTCTTCATAACACCAGCCTTGCTAATACACTACCCCAGCTTTGTGTAATAAAAGGACATTTTGTAAAGTCTTTCGAAGTCAGAATTATTCAGATATGCAAATTTAACAAGTTGAAACAAGAATATAGGTAGAATATTGTGTACATAATGAAGACATGTAGCACTAGCTTAGTGAATATTTTATAACATTAAACTATTTTTTAAAGTTCTTTAGTATCATCTTGAATATGTTATTTATAATTAAAATGTCCTTCAAATGCACCTCATAATGACATTTGATATTTAAATGGCAGACTAAGGGCCTGTTCAGGAAATTCACTATCTACTGCAGAATATAATGCATTTTTAATAAAATTATGTCTGCAGTAAGGCAGAATGATATTGCTGACAGAATCCACGTAGAGAAATATATTTTAAAAAAAACTAACATTTATGGGACACCAGTTTTGTGACAAGCATTCTTCACTGGATATTTTATTCAATTCTCAAAAACCATCCATGTGAGATTTCTATTATCATGAACTCCCTGCTTCTGAGGATCTCTCAAATATTAATGGCTGCCTCTCACGCCACCCTTGCCAGTCATCTTTGTCCCAATACCTGCTCTTCTGCTGCAACATCACTCAGTTAGTGAGAGCCTGGGCAGCCCCCTAGCTCATGCCTTCTCCTTTTCCTCAGTAGAGGATAAAGTTGAACTAGAAGTTGAGGGAGGCATTTTTTCATATACTCAATGCTTGTGCATTATCTATTGCGGGCTAGTCTAACAAAAAATGTTTACCTTGGGACTCCTTGGATTTTAAGAAGACAACTTTCTCTAGGGTGAATATAGTGGGTACATGTCTTGACTTGTCCTTCAAACTTATCTGATCATGACTAATAATGCCATAGCTCAGCATAGTATGTTATAAAAATGGCAGCCTTCCTTCTTGAATGTAATCATGTCATCTGTAAGTAAATATCTTTGAGAAGCACTCGATCACTTTGATTTTGGGAAGAAGAAAAGGATGAACTTCTCATAACAGGTTGGGTAAAGTCACTAGACTTACCCTTCACAGCATAAATAATCTTTCCGCCAAAGCCTTATGGTCTTAAAGTAGGTAAATATAGAAAGTATTAGGGAGAAGAGTCAGTTAAGTCTATTTTTATAAAGTCTGAATTCTTAACTATCAAAAACTAGTTACCTTTTATTCACAACTTGAGTCCCAGTAGCTCAATTTTGAGCCATCGGAAAAGTCCCAGTCAAATTGGTTATGTAGTAAATCCAGGACAATTGCTTCTAAAAAATACTTTGGGATTTTGCAATATAAAATGATAAGGAAAAAGTACCCATTCATCCAAAAAAGAATGTGACTAAAAGCCTTTGAAAAAAGAACTATTTCATAGGCCTAGAGTCAGGATTCAAGTCTTTCATAATGTGAAAAATGATTTTCTGTAAACATTACCAAACAATCCCTTAGAAGATTGTTTTAAAGAAAAAGTACTCACATAAAGGGGTGTCACTGTCACTTTAGTTGGATACAAAGATCACACAAATTAACTCTTAATTTAGTTAATACGGTATATTGTTTTGCTCTCTTTCATAAACCAGAATACAGAAGAGAAAATAATTTCATGAGTATGATTCAATAATTCACTTTGGATTATTGCTATCTTTTAATTGGTTTAGTCGTTAAATCAACTATGTGTGTGTATATGCATGTTAGGTGTCTCTATATCACAAACACACACCCACACACACACACACACACACACACAACAAGGAGGTCAAGTTATTTATTTCTCTTACTTGTTAAAGGGCACATACTATCACAAATCTCAACATCTAGTTATAAGG
>NW_011888794.1:6190324-6191352 GCF_000151845.1 Pteropus vampyrus
ATAAAGGGGTGTCACTGTCACTTTAGTTGGATACAAAGATCACACAAATTAACTCTTAATTTAGTTAATACGGTATATTGTTTTGCTCTCTTTCATAAACCAGAATACAGAAGAGAAAATAATTTCATGAGTATGATTCAATAATTCACTTTGGATTATTGCTATCTTTTAATTGGTTTAGTCGTTAAATCAACTATGTGTGTGTATATGCATGTTAGGTGTCTCTATATCACAAACACACACCCACACACACACACACACACACACACAACAAGGAGGTCAAGTTATTTATTTCTCTTACTTGTTAAAGGGCACATACTATCACAAATCTCAACATCTAGTTATAAGGCACAGGCTTGATATTTTTAAAGTAACTTTCACAAATAATATGTAATGGTTTCCTTGGGCTCATCATTAACCTTTAAGCAATATCTCCATGCATTTTATTGATAGTCATATAGAATTTTTATTTCAAATCTTTAAACCAGAATTCTTCTTTAAAGGAACCAAGACTATTCCACTGCATAATAATGAGCTACATTTTTCTTATGCTTAAAGATATCAATAAGATATTAGAATATGCCACCAAGAAGATTAAGAAAATGAGTAAAATTCAGGTTTTATTGTGTTGAAACGTTTATATTTTCAACAGTAAAATGATAACTCCTAAAATATATGTGATAAAAACTGCAAAATCAGTAATATTTTCCTTTCAAGAGCACAAAACACAGTGATTATTTTTAAAGGAGATATTTTGTAGGTAAATTTTAATTCCTTCGGATCTTTACCAGTTGCATTGATGACAGCACTTCTGCTAAAAAATGAGACTTCATGAAAAATGCAAGAACTCTATGCATATCACTTATTATTAATACACAGATTTTGATGTCAATCATCTTTTCTTGTGGTTGTTGGGGCAAGAATAAGCAGAACCATGTATTGCATGAGTTTAACTACGGTTGATCCTTATATATCAGAACATGAACAAATTAACATCATTTATCATTTGTAGTAGAACAATTTTTTTT
>NW_011888794.1:6191402-6194409 GCF_000151845.1 Pteropus vampyrus
CATGTATTGCATGAGTTTAACTACGGTTGATCCTTATATATCAGAACATGAACAAATTAACATCATTTATCATTTGTAGTAGAACAATTTTTTTTCTTTTATATTTTTATATTTTTACATTTCTATAGCTCTTGGAATTTTGCTGTGCTTGAGAGAAGCCAACTATATAAAATTCTACATGTATGGTACTCTATTCCAAGCACGCCCTTACAATCACTAAATGATGGACTGAGTTAATACATATTTAATTTGCTTAAAATTGTGCCTGCTACCTTGCCAACACTATGTGCCTGTTAGCTAATACTCTTCCAACCGTGGACTTTTGAAAAGAATTATAACTATGCAGAACATTTGATAACTGAGAATAAAATGAGATGTTCTATGATGAACTAAGAAGATTTAATGAGAAGTGTGAAGCTATCAAAAAAGAATCTGGAGTTAGACAAAAATCTTTCTTCCTTCTCTGGTTTCTACTTTTGGATGTTGTCTTTTTTATGTTCCACATGAGTAAAGAGAGAGTCTCGGGAGGCCTCACATTTAGAAGTTTATGGGCAAGCAGGATGTGGCTCAGGAAAGACAGAACTGACTTTAGACACAACTCTTCTCTGGAAATGTGGGACTTGAGATAAAAATAATGCTAGTCCTGCTTTCAAGGGTGAGTGATGAGAGAAAATGAAGTGAGGACTGTACTGCTTCAATTCCTTCAGCCTAGGCCAAAGCTAAAGGGGGCTGCTTGGGCTTACAGTGGCCATGGGAAGTTGCAGAGTAGGAGAGCATATAAAAATGTGCACCAGAGCTATAATTATTACATAGAAAGTGTACTTGTCTTGCAGGTGCTCTCTCTAAATATCAGGGGAAGTTCTAGTTCTAGTGGTTAAGAGACATCTAGTAAGAAGACGAGGAAGGAGAAATAGACATAATGGGGAAGGGGAGAGAATGATGCAGATGGAAGAAGATTGGAACAAGGAAAAGAGTTTAGGAGAGATAGGAAGGAAGGAAGGGAGGGAGGGAGGGAGGGAGGGGAAGAGGCACAAAAGAAACCATACAATCTTGTACTGGTGAATTCCATTTCATAGGTGCTGCATTTATACTCTTTTTGTGGAAAGATATGGGGAACTCATAAAACAAAGGACATCATGTTTCCCAAGAACTATTCAACAGTGACTTTGCTTCTTGCTCCCACCCAGCCCAAACGCAAACACAACTTCACTGAAATACTGTATTCCTATAGATAACATATACTAGTTGGTACTGTACGTATCGACATTAGGATGTATTTCAAATTACCCAGACAATATTAGTTCCTAAGTACCCAAGATGGACTAGTGCTATGGATGCACAGGCTGCTCCATTTTAAGAGTCATATTTCTCTTCAGTTCTGGTTTTGGATTGTTCTGCTAACTCTGCTTGGGAATTCTCTACCCACAATGTCTACGGGCCCAAAAGCAAATTTTTTTTCATGACCCACTGATAAACCTTGCTGATAAATCTGGAAACTGATACAAAAAAAAGGAAGAGAAACAAGAAAATGGTATGAAAAGATAAGGCAATTCAAAATAATGCCTTCAATGCTATTTAAATGTTTTTTTTTAATTTCAAAAGCCCATTAACTTTTCTTATCCTTTATAACCATTTTGTAGAAAATATATATGTTACAAAAATCAAGATTTTCTAATCAGATAAAAAATTGTCAGTTTTATATTTGTCTTGCTCATAAAGTCATCATAAATATTAAAACCTTACTAATGTTAGTAATTTCAATACATATTTATGTGTTAGTCACTAATATTATATATTGGTTTATCAAACTGTTTTGGCCTTGCTACATACCTATTTGTCTGGGGCTATATATAATCTTCTGTCCAAGCCAATTAATAACCTGTCAATTGAATAAAAGGATCACTTAAATTCAGCTTAGAAAATGACAACTATTTCTTTTGACTATATCGTACCAAATACATATTTGACTGCTTTTATATTTTTCAACTATTTTGGCATTATGTACAAATATTACTTTGATAAAAGCTTTCTCCTAGAGGGCAAGGGCTATTTATATGCTTATAATAACAATGATGAAAGTGAAATTACTGCTTTGAATAACATCTCATTTATCTTCTAATAG
Source organism: Pteropus vampyrus (assembly GCF_000151845.1). Lineage (NCBI taxonomy): Eukaryota > Metazoa > Chordata > Mammalia > Chiroptera > Pteropodidae > Pteropus > Pteropus vampyrus. Next base: position 6,193,525 of record NW_011888794.1, read on the forward strand.
CGATTTCCTAGTACAAAGTGGGGACATACACTTATTTATTCAACAAATTATTATTTTCTCACCAGAGCAAGTATTTTTGAGATCTAAAGTATCTGAGCATAGATGTAAAAGTGTACAATTAGATGCAAAAAAAAAAAAAAATTCTAAATGATCTGACATCCTTATAATGATATAATCATCCAAGTATTCATTCTGGTTATTTTGTACTATAATACAAACCATCTCAAAACATATCGGCTTTAAACACAACAAACACTTTATTTAGCTCAAACATCTGCAAAGGAAGGATTCCACTGGGGCATCCTTTTTCTAAGACATCACCTGAGAGGTTCAGATGGACCTGGCTAATCCACTCCCTAGGTGGCACATCCAGTCAGAGCAGGTGTAACTGTAGCTAGTCTAGGACTGTTGTCCAGTGGCTTTGCTTCTTCCATGTTGGCCTCTCCACATGGATGCTTGGACTTCTTCAGAAATTGGTAACTGAGCTCTAAGAATGAATATTCCAAGAGATAGTAAGTGGAAGTTTCCGGTCTCTCGATAACTTGGCCAAGAATTTAGCACACAATCATTTACATTCTTGTTTTATTGGTCAGAGTAAGTCACTATGTCCTTCCAGACATAATGAAGGAGGCATAAATCTCACCTCTTGATAAGAAGGGTAAAAGTGCAGCTATCTTTAATCTACCAGAGAGACTTCCATCTAGCCACTCTACTCACATTTTTTTCATGTACAAAATACTATAGTCACTCATTTTCAAGGCCCATAAAAGGCTCACTGGATTATGACAATGTCTTAAAGCCTAAAGGTTCAGCAGTTATAGTAAGCCTATGTGTATATGAGACTCCTTGGTTACAGTTCCTCTCAATCCAAAATTCTCTTTAGTT
>NW_011888794.1:6194459-6196912 GCF_000151845.1 Pteropus vampyrus
AGCTATCTTTAATCTACCAGAGAGACTTCCATCTAGCCACTCTACTCACATTTTTTTCATGTACAAAATACTATAGTCACTCATTTTCAAGGCCCATAAAAGGCTCACTGGATTATGACAATGTCTTAAAGCCTAAAGGTTCAGCAGTTATAGTAAGCCTATGTGTATATGAGACTCCTTGGTTACAGTTCCTCTCAATCCAAAATTCTCTTTAGTTGAATTAAATTAAAAGTCTGTTTTTATGCCAGTACCATGACGTTTTGATTATTGTAGCTTTGTAGTATAGTTTGATATCAGGTAGTGTGATACCTCCAACTTTGTTCTTCTTTCTCAACATTGCCATGGCTATTCAGGGATTTTTATGGCTCTATATAAATTTTAGGATTATTTGCTCTAGCTCTATGAAAAATGCCATTGGTATTTTGATAGGAATGGCATTGAATAGATTGCTTTGGGTAGTATAGTCATTTTAATGATATTGATTCTTCCTACTCACGAACAGGGTATATGCTTCCATTTATTTGTATCTTCTTCAATTTCTTTTTTCAATGACTTATAATTTTCTGAAAACAGGTCTTCTACCTTCGTTAATTTGATTCCCAGGTATTTTATAGTTTTTGACACAATTGTAAATGGCATTGTTTTCTTAACTTCTCTTTCTGAAAGTTCACCATTGATGTATAAAAATGCCACTGACTTCTGAATATTTATTTTGTAAACCTGCTACTTCACTGAATTCATTGAGCAGTTCTAATAGTTTTTTGGTGGAATCTTTAGGGTTCTCTATATATAGTATCATGTCATCGGCAAATAACGAGAGCTTTACTTCTTCCTTTCCAATTCGGATGCCTTTTATTTCTCTTTCTTGTCTTACTGCTGTGGCTAAGACTTCCAAAACAATGTTGAAGAGGAGTGGTAAAAGTGGGAATCCTTTTCTTCTTCCTGATCTTAAGGAAAATACTTTTAGCCTTTCTCCATTGAGTATGATGTTAGCTGTAGGTTTGTTATATATGGCCTTTATTATGTTGAGATATGTTCCCTCTATTCCCACGTTGCTGAGAGTTTTTATCATAAATGGATGCTGGATTTTGTCAAACGCTTTTTCTGCATCTATTGACATGATCATATGGTTTTTATATTTCGATTTGTTAATGTAGTGTATCACATTAATTGACAAGGCTACAGTAATCAAAACAGCATGGTACTGGCATAAAAACAGATATATTGATCAATGGAACAGAATAGAGAGCCCAGAAATAAATCCACACCTAAATGCTCACTTAATATATGACAAAGGAGGTAAGAATATAGAATGGGGTAAAGACAGTCTCTTCAATAAATGGTGTTCGGAAAATTGGACAGATACATGCAAAAAAAAAAAAAGCTGGACCATCTTCTTACACAGTTTACAAAAATAGACTGACTCAAAATGAATTAAAGACTTAAATGTAAGACCCAAAGCCATAAAACTTCTACAAGAAAACATAGGCAGAAAACCCTCTGATATTACTAATAGGAATTTCTTTTCAGATATATCTCCTGAGGAAAGGGAAACAAAAGAAAAAATAAACAAATAAACAAATATTTTAGTCAAACTAAAAAATTTTGTACAGCAAAGGAAACCATCAATAAAATAAAAAGACAACTGACTGTTTGGGAGAAGATATTTGCTAATGATACATCTGATAAAGGGTTAATATCCAAAATATTTAAAGAACTTACACAACTCAACAACAAAAAACAATCCAATTAAAAAATGGGCAGAAGGCCTGAACAGATAATTCTCCAAAGAGGAAATACAGATGGCTAATAGACATTTGAAAAGATGCTCAAAGTTGCTAACCATCAGAGAAATGCGAATTAAAACCACAATGAGATATCACCTCACACCTGTCAGAATAGCTATCATCAATAAATCAAAAAACAACAAGCGTTAGCGAGGATATAGAGAAAAGGGAACCCTCATACGTTTTTGGTGGGATTGCAAATTGGTACAGCTGCTGTGGAAAACAGTGTGGAGGTTTCTCAAAAAATTAAAAATGGATATACCTTTTGACCCAGCAATTGCACTTCTGGGTATTTATCCAAAGAAAACCAAAACAATAATTTGGAAAGACCTATGCACTCCAATATTCATGGCAGCAAAATTTACAATAGCCAAGATATAGAAGCAACCTAAGTGCCCATCAACAGATAATTGGATAACGAAATTATGGTTCATCTATACAATGGAATATTACTCAGCCATTAAAAAATGAAATCTTACCATTCGCAACAACATGGAAGGACCTAGAGATTATTGCGCTGAGTGAAATAAGTCAGAGAAAGATAAATATTATATGATTTCACTTATATGTGGAATCTAAGGAATGAAAAGAACAAACTAATCAAAAACAGACTCACAAATATAGTGGACAATTTGGTGATGGACAGCGGGGAGGAAGGTTGGGGGG
>NW_011888794.1:6200787-6202655 GCF_000151845.1 Pteropus vampyrus
TGTTCTAATTTATTTCCGAAGTCTTGAGATAATTAGTAGTCAATGCACTGAGAGATAAGTAGGGTCAGAATATGATAGTCTTCAATTCCAGGCTAATTATTTTATCTTTATCTTTAAGTAAAGATATGTTTTATCTTTAAGTAAAGGAAAATAATTATGTTTTATCTTTAAGTAAAGGAAAATAATTGTATGCTTGTAGTAAGGAAATAGAAAATTAAATCAATATGTTAGGAAACAAAGTTCTGTACAATGTATAGATAATATACACTGTGCTTGACAACTAGCTTTCAAACAATAGTAATGTGAATAAAAACAAAGTTAGTAATTAGATATCATGTAAAGAAAAAGTTAATGAACAACTGTATTTCTAGAGTAAACACTTAGAGAAAATAAAGCTTGAGAGAGGAGGGGAAACACAGACTAAAAGGTAACGCCTCTAAAAACCCCCCTCTCAATAAAAGTAATAAGAACACTAACAAAACTTACGAAAAAGCAAATTTCCCAGAATTCTTGAAATTTAAATTAAAGAAACCCAACGATACAAAGAGTACTCATTCAAGAAAAATGTCTAAATCTTGGTAACAACAGCAAGCTTGATATCCTTTTAATCTGCCTTAATCTAGTTTCCTTTTTCTCAGCTCCACTGCAGACTTAAATACCTACACGCTAGTAACTGCAGTAGCTGTGGAAACCTGGAGCCCAGAAGCCAATAGAGGAGACATATGGTCCAGAATTCTCCCCAAAGCTAGATTCCCTAAGAATTATCACTATTTAAGTTCCATGGAGTTCCTTGGTGTAAAGCTCCTTTCTTGGGGCTTGTTGTATCTTATTTGGAGCTTGTTCTCTGTGAAAAGTCCTGTCACCGGAGTGCTTGCTGAATAGTCAGGAGCGATTATTTAATATTACCACTACATTAACTACAATTACCAATTGCCCAACTGACCAAAAAACTGAAAAGAAGAAATTTGGAGATGAGACATTCAAGAGCGTCTTTATAAAGCACTAACATATTTTTGGGAATCTATAATTCCAAAAGCATGTCCAAAGCTATGTGCGTGCCCAGGAATGATCCAAGAAAATCTTAATTTCTCAATTCTGGCTGATCTTAAGGCTTGGTGCAAGAAGCAAATAAAGACTAAAGCAGAGTTGTAAGTTGTGTGCTGGAAGGTAGAAAGTATGTCTCAAACACACAGATCTCCCACAACAAAGGCTAGGAGACATACAGGTTCAAGGCATTTTTTTAAATCTGTGACCAATCATGAGCCAATCAGTAGGCTAATCAAGCACACGCTTCGGTGGCTACACACACACACAAATACACACTTTACAAAATTAATTCGGAGAGGTCACTAAAACAAACAAACAGTAACAACAAACCTTAAGAAGGCCGGAAGGGTGACCTGATTTCCAGAGTAGTAACATAATGTTACCTAAAAGGTTGATTTTTCATAAAAAATTATGATACATGCAAAGAAATAGAAAATAATGGCCCACACACAGCAATAAAAGCAGTTAATAAAAACTAGTCCTGAAGAAGACCAGATGTTAGACTTAACAGATAATTAAACCAGCCATTATAAATATGTTCAAAGAACTTTAGAAACCATTTCTAAAGAATTAAAGGAAAATATGAGACTGATAGTTCACCAAATAGAGAATATCAATAAGGAAATAGAAATCATAAATATAGCAAAACAGAAATTCTGGATGTAAAAAGGACAGTAAATAAAATAATCACTAGAGTAGCACAACTACAGATGTCAATTGCCAGAAGAAAGAATCAGTGAAAATTAAGATGGGGCAATTGAGATCATCTAGTCCCAAGAATAAAAAGAAAAACAATGAAAAAATGAACAGAGCCTCGGAGC
>NW_011888794.1:6202705-6204982 GCF_000151845.1 Pteropus vampyrus
CTGTCTCCTCACATTATTACAATTTTGTGTGTGTAAAAGTGAGAACTTTTAAGATCTACTCTCTAGCAACTTTCAAATATGCAACACATTATGGAATAAAGCTAGAAAGATAGGCAAGGGCTCAGAACAATTAGCCCTTATCTTTGGAGTTTTAGGCCTTACTGTAAGAAGAATGGAAAAGCTCTGATTAGAATTCAGTTGGCATGTGACATGATCAATTTGCAACTTGAAAAAAAAACACACTAGCTATAGTAGAGAGGATAATTGAAATGAGAAACTAATACCTTCGGAGACATCAGTTCAGAAGCCTAGAGGAGTCTATTAGATTAAGAATATAAATGTAGGCTAGGCTGATGGAAGTGAGGTTACAACAAAGTAAACAGCTATTAAGAAGATAACATAGACGGAAATCTCAATGGATTGGATAAGAGCGGGGAAAAGAGTGTGATATAATGGATAAATTCTTTCGTGATTTGCTGAATGGTAGTGTTATACAATGATAATGAAAGACTATAGAAAGGTGACAATTTGAGAGAAGGGGGAGTAGGGGTTTTCAATTTGTATGACATACTATATCTAAGATATAGCTAAGGTATCTCTGAACTACTCAAGTATTATTGGTTAGGTTATTTTGATTTTTTGTTCTTTGTGATCTTAAGACACAATTACCTGTAGAAGTTTTAGTAACATAAATCCTGTCTATTTGGGGGGAACCCTCTATTTCTTAGAAGTCATATAATCCTCGCCAAGCATCTTGCTACTTTGGAAATAAAATCATAATAAAAACATTATATTAAAAACCACATTCAGAGAGATTATTAATAAAACAAATTTAGACTTTATTCTACATGGTCATCTAAATAGTAGGCCTTCAGTTACTATAAAAAGGAAGGCCAGACTGGATATTGGGTGAATATTATCAGATTTTTGAAAGGATATTTCATTTCGAGCCTAAGAAGTCTGATAAACTGCTTTAGAATAAAATTAGGCTTGAAATATTCACGTTTGGTAGAAACATTATCATTCTTGCTTGGAAAATGGCTCTATAAATGTTGATCAATGTTTGCCCATTCACTCTCTATTTTCAGGGATGAATGCAGTATACCATTGTGCTACATGAGAACACAGCAAAAAGAAAAAAAAATCATATGTGCTATAAGCCATTTTACACCATTTATATCCCCGTTACCCTTTCCTAAGGGCACAGTACGAGATCCTTCCATTAAACTGTAAGAATGCCCTTGGCTATCTTATTTGATTGGGGAGATAATGAGTTTCCATCAAAATTTTGCTTATAAATCTTTTCTAGAATATATAGCATGTAACAAATAACAGTAAATGACATTTGAATTGCGTTTTATATCTAATCTTGTTTGATCCTTGATCCTCACGACAGGGTTAGTATGTACACTGATGCTCAGAAAATAGGACCAGAGAATTCAAATTGTTTTGCCCAATGTTTGAGTGTCCGCCCACTTAATGAACTCAGACTTCACGCATTCTCTATTATGTCACAACTGACAGAACATGGTTAGTCTAAACTAACTGTGTTATTTTACTAATATAAAAATCAAAAGTCAAGTTCATGTTCTAATTTATTTCCGAAGTCTTGAGATAATTAGTAGTCAATGCACTGAGAGATAAGTAGGGTCAGAATATGATAGTCTTCAATTCCAGGCTAATTATTTTATCTTTATCTTTAAGTAAAGATATGTTTTATCTTTAAGTAAAGGAAAATAATTATGTTTTATCTTTAAGTAAAGGAAAATAATTGTATGCTTGTAGTAAGGAAATAGAAAATTAAATCAATATGTTAGGAAACAAAGTTCTGTACAATGTATAGATAATATACACTGTGCTTGACAACTAGCTTTCAAACAATAGTAATGTGAATAAAAACAAAGTTAGTAATTAGATATCATGTAAAGAAAAAGTTAATGAACAACTGTATTTCTAGAGTAAACACTTAGAGAAAATAAAGCTTGAGAGAGGAGGGGAAACACAGACTAAAAGGTAACGCCTCTAAAAACCCCCCTCTCAATAAAAGTAATAAGAACACTAACAAAACTTACGAAAAAGCAAATTTCCCAGAATTCTTGAAATTTAAATTAAAGAAACCCAACGATACAAAGAGTACTCATTCAAGAAAAATGTCTAAATCTTGGTAACAACAGCAAGCTTGATATCCTTTTAATCTGCCTTAATCTAGTTTCCTTTTTCTCAGCTCCACTGCAGACTTAAATACCTACACGCTAGTAACTGCAGTAGCTGTGGAAA
>NW_011888794.1:6208107-6233970 GCF_000151845.1 Pteropus vampyrus
TGAAGTCACCACATGATTAAGCTTATAATAATCTCCGCTGTCATTTTCCAAAATCCACCTGTCTTCTGCATAGGACAGAAGGCAAGTTGAATGGAGATATGGGAATCAGCACCTCTGCACCCTCCAAGCAGTGGCACTGATCTTTGCAATCCCTCCATGAAGATGGTATTGCTTTCAGTTTATTATTTTCTAGGTAGAAGCAGTTCTAGTGGATTCCACCTGGCCTTTCTGCCATTACTCCACAGGTCAGGAGAACAATTTGGGGATTCTGTCAGATGCAGACTATACTATGACATACATTCTAAAGTTGGGGAGATAATTACAGGATGGGATCAGGGACCCAAAGGCCCACTGTGAGATGAATCTAAACGAAAACTCCAGTGAACATCTGTCCTGCATAAGCCCCTTTTCTGAGTGGTAAACTAGTTTCCTGAAACTAGTGTCACTTGAGAGCCAGTACCCAGTGGCCCCAAAAGACTTGATTATTTCACTTCCCTCAGTGCACATTTAAACTGGTATAATAAGATTTTAAGTTCCTTTGGGGAAGGCTGGGAGAAGGATTAATAGTACAAATTTTTGGCATTGTACCAACGTCCATTCTTAAGGGGAACCGGCTTGCCTTCATTCAAGGGGTTCTGGGACTACAAACTGGCTCAGGGCCGGGGACTGATTAATGGGCCATGACTGTCTGCTTTTACCATTTAGACTAGACTTTTGTTAACTCAACCTGGAACTTTTCTGCTTGTATAGATCAAGTAAGATTTTAATAGGCTTCCCATGTATTTCGTTTCTAGGTACACCATGATCAACTAGCCAATCCCCTTGTGCTGCATGAGTCAGACTATTCTGATTGCTTCTTGGACTCTGCCGTCCATTACAGTAACCACACCGACCTTGCCTCTGATGGCTGAGTGCCACCACTTGGCCACTGCACCACAGGATCCAAATACTCCCATCGCATTTAGATTTCCCAATTCAGTGACCTCAGTTCCTACTGTAAGGTCTGGCCTTCGGGAAAGAACAATGATAGAACGCTTCAAAGATGCTAAAGCTTCCCTCACAGATAAATTTCTCACGGTCATGATGAAAGATGTGTTTTCTGGACCCTGCAGGATGGATGAGTAGGTCTCAAATGACAAATCCACTCTAACATTCTAATATCTCTAAACCTCTGAATTCCTTCCTCTACAGTAAACCGTGGCAAGTCTGGGACTTCCAGCTCACTCACCCTGGGCCACTTTTCAGTCCTTATTTCAGTCACATAACCAACCAAACTGTTATAACTCTTTCTAATTCCCCAATATATACTATTAAATTTAAAATCCCCACTTAGTGGGCCCATACCAATTAATTTTGCCTGATCCAATTTTATGTTCCTTTCATCATTATGCAATATCCTTAATATCCATTCTCAGGATATATTCCTTAGATTCTGTCTTTATAAATTAGAAAGTTCAAGTAGTAATTTTGGAGTGTAACTCACCTTGTGGATCACACTTTGGGGTCTGCTGGAAATCGAGTCTAGTTATAAGTCTATAAGCAGAGCAGGGTTGGGGGTGGGTCCTGAGGAGAATCAGCACTGTCTTCCATGGTAACTGCCTCAGGAGAAGCCATTACAGTTTCCTTAGGAAATGCAGGGTTAATCTAGGGGTGGAGAGGCTGTTTCTACTGGTAGAGAAGATTCCTCAGAATTTAGGGGCTCAAAGTCCCTGATTTTGTCAGTATCTTTCTATGCATCCCATTCCCAACTTTCAGGATCCTTCTCCTTTCCAATCAGTTCTCTCAGTTTAAAAGTAGGGCACTCCCTGTGAGGCTGGGAATGCAATTTGCATTGTCCGTCAGCCTCTTAAAAGATTAGATTCTGGATTTGGTTTTCAGCAACCTCAGACTTGTGGCTACAAGAGAAAAGTGTATCTTTCAGTAGAGACATAGAAGTCTTTAGGTCATTTATGCAGCACTTGAGCTGGGAATTTGAATCCCAGAGCTCATCTGTTTCTTTCCGCTTTGTCTAGTGACATTAGTAGCAAATACTCAATCCTATTATAGTAGTAGTTTGACAAAAATATTTGAAAGTATCATATACAATGTCACTCACATCCTTGCTTCCGGTAAATGTTTGATTAGAAATACCCAATGGTGATATTTTGTGTATCTCTATTGCCTATCACATCATGAACAGTTTCTCTTTAATACTGGGAACAGAGTCATTAGTGTCTTAAAATCTAATCAGATTAGAGAGCCAATTCTAAAAACTCCAGAACTAATTCACAAAATTCATCCTAAGATCCTGTTCCTCTAGAATCACTCTCAGTACCAACATCTGTATAAGTCAGAGTTCTCCAGAGAAGTAGAATAGGGAGGGAGGGTGTGTGTGTGTGTGTGCGTGCGTGTGTGTGTGTGTGTGGTGGGTGTGGTGTGTATCTCACCTATGTATGTGAAGAGATTTATTATAAGGAATTGGCTCCCATGATTATGAAGGCTAGGAAGTTCAAATTCTACCATGTAGGCTGGCAGGCTCAAGACTCAGGAAATCTAAATGGGCAGTTCCAGTATGAAGGTCAGCAGATGGAGACCCTTTGTTCTATCTATGCCTTCAACTGATTGGATGAGGCCCACCCACATTATGGAGGGCAATCTGCTTTATTTGAAGTTTACCTATTTAAAGGTTTATCTCATCCAAAATTATCTTCCGAATTGACACATAATGTTAATCATCGCATATGACATATTCAAACTGCTGAAAGAAAAAAGGTCAACTTAGAATCTTACATGAAGCAAAACTGTCTTTTAAAAATGAAGATAGAACAAAGATATTCTCAGAAAAATAAACTGAGGGATTACTGTTTGCAAACTTGTCCCAGGACAAATACTAAAAATAAGGAGATTAGACAGTAATTCAAATCCACACAAATACAGAGCACCGGTAAAAGTAACTACATAGGTAAATATAAAGGAATATAAATGCATTCTTATAACTTTTTAAATCTGTTTTAAAAGAAAAATATATAACACAACAATAAGATTCATGGTCTTATAATGTACAAAGATGTAATTTGTATTATAAGAATAGCAAAAGGAGAGATATGGGAATGAAGCCATATTAGCACGATGTTTTTGTATTATATTGAAATCAAGTTGGTATTTAACTAAACTAGATTGTTTTAAAGTTAAGATATGTATTTTCATAGCCAGGGCAACTACTAAGATAATAACTCAAAAATACAGTTAAATAAACAGCAGATATAAAAGTATATAAGAAAATAAATACTATTTAACACAAAAGAAAGCAATATTGGAGAAACAGAGAAACAAAAAATGGCATGTCTTATACAAAACGAAGATCAAAATGGCAGAGGTAAATCCTATTATATGATTAACTACATTAAATATAAATGAACTAAACACTTTAATCACATACTGGTATTTTATATTTACTAATATTCTCAACAATTATTATAAGTACTTATAAATCATGTGCCATTTTTATTTCTATTGCACAAAAATTTAAATTGATTCAGGGTCTTTTCCAAGGTTACATATACATCCTTAGGTTATAGTTGATCATTCTTAAACCAAGAGTGAGTATATCTACAATAATTTTTTAATACTTTATCTAACATTTGATCCAGCTTTCTGCTCATGATGGATTAATTCACATATTACTTGAGTTACTAGAAATAAAGTCTGTTTGATCGAACTATTATATCTTTTTAATTGGAGACAGTCACATGCAAGGGAGAGAAAAATCAATGTTTATATTTGTTAACAAAATAAACAAACAAAAAATGCAACTATAAATAGAGTACCATTCGATTGATTCTTTTTTCATTATTTTGATGTTGGCAATGGTATGATAATCTGATTCTAACGTCACCATTTAGACCACATTTAAAAATGAAAACTGATAAATAGTGGTGAGTAGATGTAGAAGAGAACAGAAAATATGATAGTATCAAAAAGGAAAACTATTTCTTTTTGTTTCAGATGATTCTTGTTAAACCCGACCTTTGTTTAATCTAAATGTCATTCAGCAGCTCTACACCTCCTTATGTTGAAAGGTAGATGTGTGTAGTGATGACCACTTAGCGACAAATGGGAGTACATTAGAGAGAAAAGGTGGGCATTACTGATAAATCTGCACAAAGAGCAGGCATAAACCAAGACCGTTCCAGGCAAATAACCACGCATGATTCTTCCTATTCATCTATGGGACGCTAACAGCTCCTTCACTTCAAGTCATAACTGCCCCTCAAAGCATCACTTACGTTGGTCTATTATACTCTCTACACAAATAGCAATTCAAAAGAGATCATAGCCTATATTGAAAACTTAAACTGTAAAACTTTTAGAAGAACACATAGGAGACTATCATGAGATAAGTAGAGATTTTGAATTGGTTCATTTCATCTTTGAAATTCGATAGGTATAAGTCACAAAACGTTCCTTCTCTTTCTCTTCCAGCAAGATAATTTTTCTTACTTTTCGATTTGAATATCAAAATGAGCCGTCCGAGTCATTTTTCTTGAGATAAAATCTGCTTTAATGCAACTTTTTATTCATGCCTAGAGTAGAAGTTTAAAAACCTTGGCTTACATGATATTCAATGTCCCTAAATTAGTTCTTTTGTGGATCATCACTCATCTCACCGTAAAGCGGTTTTCCCAGCACTGATGACTACTGAAAACTGTTACAGAATCTAACAGTTCCAACACCTCTGTCAAGATCCTGAGTTTTCTCTCCATTGTCCACACCATCCAAGTACCATATACCACATGGCTGCTCTGCTGTGGAAGCTGTGAGCATCGCCCTGTAACCAGGAAAGTAATAGCTACTTGCCTCCCTTCATTTAGTCAGGATTACCAAAGCATAACTGCCTTGCTCCAGGAAGCATTTTTAAAATGCTTACTGTATTGCATTTACAGTCTCTCCCTCCCTTTATGATGTGTGGATACATGTGCATATACACAAAATTACACTTGACGTAAAATATCTTATATGTATTCCCTTGGGCAAAATAAACTTCTTTCAACATATCTTTGAGTATTGATTAAAATTTACATAACTTATTTTTTCACTTATTGGCACAGTCACATAATAAAATTGTTAGACTTGTGACTGACCTATTAGAGAAGAAGCAAGAACAGGAGGAGGAGGAGGAGAAGAATGAAAAGGATAAGGAGGATTCTGATGCTAAAGAGAGTAAGCAAAATCCTATAGAATTAAGAAAGATTTATTTCAAGGGACAGCCATGTAATAGACTGCTTTTAAATAGTATAATGGAAATGAGCTAGATCTGTTTTTATTTCTAAGGAATAATCTCTAGGACATCATTAAAGTAAGGTGCAGACAAGTATGCATAATATAATGAAACGTGTGCTTTTAAAATAATAAAGATACATAAGAATTACATAAAAATATATAAGAATCTATTGTCAATGCTAGAAGTAAGGGTTTTAATAAGGTAATTTGTAGTCTAACTTTTTGTACTACATATTCTTAACACGTATATGTATCATTTTATAATTGTTTTTGTTTCTTAGTAAAAGACTTATTAGACAACCACAGTATGTGTTTTCAAAATATGGGGAAAATAAAGAAGTTGAACCTTATTTTTATTCCCATCTGGATTCTATACTTATTTTAAGTGGAGAATCATTTGGTTACAGCTGTTAGCCTCTAAGTACTCCTTGGCAGTTAAGAGTAAAATTTGAAAAGAATATTTAATGACTATGATACTGTTATTGTTTGAAATGTATCTAGTTGCAGCTCACGTAACCCACCTCAAAGATTTCAAGACCAGATGAAACGAAAGTATGGAGACCTAACTGAAGTATGCATGTCCTCTTTTAATGCACTCAATGTTTTTTAAATGTTGTGTAAGCCAAACAAACTACATACACAGCTACACTCACACCATACTCCTAGAATTAAAATCCCAGTCTAGAACTAGGACTGTGTTTTTACTTCTTGGTCTTATCTTCAGGCAAGATGGGTTAAAATTCAGTAAAAGTGAATATGATAGTTTAAGAAAGAGGAAGTAAAATATATTTTTTATCAAGAGTTTTCTAGTACAGCAGGGCTTCATTTGCGATCTCATGAAAAATATGGCCAAGTCTGAGGCAATGAAAACCTGTACTCCAGCAGTCGATACAGCTACAGAAAATGAAAGAATAGAAACAAAAGAAAAACTTTAATTATTTTGCATACTTTGAATGCCCTAATATCTTATTATGCGTTAAACTTGTGTACCTATGCATAATTCAAACTATTTTTTATTTAATTACAACATAAACCTCAGATGTGCTGTATATTTTTAGTATAGCCAGTATGATATTAAAGCAACATCTTTTCATAGCAAGTGAATCAGGTTGCAATGATGCTGACTTATCTGTTCCTTTCAAATCTTCATGGTGGTTACTGAGTAACCATGACTAAATTAGCCATGCCGAGATTGGTGCCAGTTATTGTAACAGGTGAAATGAAGAGCTAAGATGTTCTGTGTCCATTCAGATCATGTGTATAAATGTGCTTTTGCACAAGAAAGATGATTCAATGAGACAAAATGTGGGAAAGAACTGTGGAGAATAAGAAAACTGTCTACCTGTGGAAACAGTAATGAATATGCCAGAACACATTTATTTTACACATTTCACTTTTGTTCCACGTGAAGCCTGATTATTTTCATTGCTGAAATCATACACACTTTTAGCAGAATACACTGTGAGCACAATGAGATCTGAGTAGACTAGGGTAGCCCACTTTGTCCAAAATGGATTATTAAGAATTCACTACATGCTTCATTATAGTCACTTAAGTTAATCATTATGATATAATCACAGGTATTGCCATTTAATTCATTCTGTTAAAAGAGCAAGCTCTTATGAGTACATTACTCCTGCTTCTTATGAATGAGCCTCTACAGAGCTGTTAAATCACTATTTATAGATTACTCACATAAGGGGGGGGGGGGAATAAAAATACTGTTATATGTATTTTGCAATGTAAATTGTCCACAATTGGTACCAAATGATACTCTACTTATTTAATTATCTTACACAGAACAATGAGTTATGTGGCAGGCTGATTTAATAATTTCTACTTAAGTTTACCATGTGAAGAGAGTAATTAACATGATTCTATTCAGATCTGATCTTACAGAACAAACATGCATTTCATCATTTCTAGAATCCATTTCTTTCACGCCTTATTAATTGTTTAAATGATAACTCAAACCATTGGAGAGAATATAAAATATACCAAAAAAAAAATCTTTTTTGAGTAAAAAGACATTTTTTTCTTAAAATATTTTACTGGGAAAAATGATCTAATAAAATGTGTAATAAACTGACATTTACTTACAAATAATATAAAAAGTTCAATTTTTCCTCTACTTCTCAGTAGTTATATTACCTTGGCACACACCTGAACCATTGATTTTTATTCTCTTTTCTACTGAATTATGTCTTCAAGGTTCAGTGCACTGATAGAAAAAGAAACAGATATGTTCTGCCATCAGATATATGAGGAAATGGAATTCATCTTACTTGGTATACAATAAAAAGTGAGATTCTTCTTCATAATAATAGGCATTTTTTAAGATATAATTACATAGTACGTGTGAGCTTATGTGTATTTTCTTTGTAATGTACAAGTAAATCTAGGTTCAATATTTTGTATTAGTCCAATTTATCATTTTTATCCAAATTTTATACACATAATAACTGGTCACAATAAAAGTAGATTTAAGTATGGGGAAGCTGGCAAGAGGCAGAGTTGTTAACCCAAAACAAGGGGTCCTCTGAATAATCTCACCAAGCCCTTTGAGACAGCATCTCAATACCATTTTACTTTTAGTGTTTTCTTGGTCCATTAGGTTGAATCCAATTTTCATGGTCCTGTGTTACAAAAAATTCTGTTCCCTCCACCTTCAAGGTTGTCTGGTTTTTATTTGATGATAGTTAGGGTTTAGTCGAGGTATCTTTGAATAAAAATGGGCAACACTTTATGATCAATGCAGCAATTGATGAGAAGACAAAAGTATATGTCACAATTTTACTACCGTATATAAATGTTTAAATTGGTGGAAATTTGGACGTTTGTTTCAAAAGAATCACTAAACTATGCTATATAAAAGTACATTTTCTTAAGAACCTTTTGGTGACATTTCATCAGAACTAGAGTCCAGATTTTGAGGTGGGGGGGACTCTTTTTGTAAATGTTATTGATTTTTTAGGAAGATATCAGTATATTTTTATGTTATTCTTTCCAAAGTTACTTATTTAGCTAGATTTGCTTAGATTTTATATAGATATATCTGAATATGGATTCTGGGGCTCTTTTTGAAATTATCTTTAATGTCTTCACTTTATGTGAATAACTGATGGAGTCAGCTTCTCAGACAATTCAGGCAAATGTTTTTAGGAAAAGAAAAACACACTGAATTTCCCAATTCTAGGAACCAAGAACTTGCTCATATATTCTGTGTCCACACACATTCTTTTTGTGAGTGTGTGTGTAATAAGAATATTTATGAGATCTAGCCTCTAGACATATTTTAGGTGCACAATGCAATATCATTAACTATACATAACTAACTAAACATCCACTGAACTGTAACTTTCCATTCCCCTAACCCCCAGGTCCAGGCAATCACCATTCTACTCTGCTTTTGCGAGTTTATTGCTTTAGATACGTCATATAAAAAGAATCATGCAGAATTGGTCCTTCTGTGACTGGCTTATTTCACTTAACATAATGTCCTCCAGGTTCATTCATGTTTCATATATGGCAGGATTTCCTTTTTCTTTAAGGCTGAATAATATTCCACTGTATATATAAACTACATTTTGTTTATCCACTCATCTGTCAATGGGCATTTACATTGCTTCTATATTTTGGCTACTGTGAATATGCTGCAATGAATATGGGAGTGCAGATATCTCTTCAAGATATCCTGATTTCAGTTCTTCTAGATATATGTGGTTGAGTAAAGAATCATAAAAATCAGCTATCATGCCTTCAAGAAATTCGAAATATTTGAAGAGATAAAACAAATACATATAACCACAAATGAATCAGATAATTTATAATTGATAATACCTAGACCACAGAAAATAAATCCAGTAGATCACAGAAAGAAGAAATAAGAGTTTGACTATTTGGAAGTATATTCAAACATATATCAGAAAGAAGTGTGGAAAAAACAAAGATATCCGAAATAACTAAATTTATGAAATAAAAAAGAGATTCTCTATATAAGAAATCATGACTCACAAATTTATTATGATTACTATCCTGAGATATAATAAGAATAAAGTAGTCATTCAGGAACAGGAACTAGAAAATGTCTTTTAACAATGTTTTATCTAAAAGTGGTAATAAAAATTAAAACAAAACAAAATTCCCAGTGGCTCTTCTGTCCAACAATTCATTCAAGTCGTTTATTTAATGCCTAGTACATTCTAGGTTCTAGGAACTGAGTATTTCTCCCATTCCATTTCTCCTCTCCATTTTCCTCAACCAACCTCCAACAAGCCCTCCATGACTCCTGCCTCCAGTCATTCATTCTCATAAGTAATATCCCATCACACTGTCCCAGAGTTGCACTGCATGGTAAACAGGATAGCATAGAAGTGAAGATATGGTACTTCAATAAACAAATGATAAAACATAGTAGCTTCTGTCTTGAACCCATTCTCCCTCTTGCATTATTTGCTCCAGTAGGAAACAAAATGGGCATAGTCATTTGCACAAGTCTATGTGGCAAAAAACTGAAGCCTCTTGCCAATCAATAGCCATAGAAGTGAGCTAGAAAGTAGATCCTCCAGACCCAGTAAAGCCTTTAGCTGATAGCCGAAGCAACAGCTGTTGCCCTGATTGCAGCTTTATGCAAGACTGAGCCAGAATCAACAAGCTAAGAATTTTCCAAACTCTTGACACACAGAAACATTAAAATAATAAGTGTTTGTTGTTTTTATCTGCCATGTTTGGGATAATTTTTTATGCAGCAATAAATAATTAATACTTGGGTATGTGGAAGATGTTGTAACAAAAATTAAAATTATAGGACTTCTTTGGAACTGAAAGAGAGCTTGGCAGAGATGCTGAAAGATTAAAGGACTTTGAAGAAGCTGTTTCATAAAGATTCATGGTCTTTGATAAGGATTAGGTGAGGATTTCAAGTAAGGGAGGTAATACTATTGTTAATTGGGAGAAGGAAGAGCTTTGCTATGCAACAAAATTAAAGTTTAGCAACATTGTCCTCCAAAATCATGGGAAAAGTAGGAAATTTATCTAATAAACTGGATGATCTAACTACTAAGATCCCAACCAGTGTTCAACGTGACACTTGGTTTTTTATTTTGCTACTTATAGCAAAAAAAAATGAGAGGATAAACTAAAGGAAGGGCTAATAAAGAAAAAGAAGCCATGAATTGATAGTGCTGAAAATTCTCAGCCCCTCTAGGCAAGATGCTCTAGTTATGAAATGGCTCCCCCTCATAGTGATGATAAAGGAAAAACCTGTAGTAATATACAAAAGAAAATTATAAAGAAGTCAAAGCAAACAGATACCAAAAGACATCGCAACATAAAAAAAGCAGGATAAGAAGCAAGGAACAATGGATTTACAAAAAAACAAAAAAAAAATAAAAAGGCAAATCGTAAGTCCCTACCTATCAATAATTACTTTAAATAAAAATAGATTAAATTCCCTAATCAAAAGACATAAAACAGCTAAATAGATTTTTAAAAGATTCAACGATATGATGCCACAAGAGACATTAGCCTTAAAGATACACATAAACTGAGAATATAGGATGAAAAAAGTCATTTCAAGCAATGGTAACAAAAGAAAGTATAGCTATACTTAGATCAGACAAAATAGACTTTAAATTGAAAATGGTAAAGAGAGACAAAAAAGGTCACAATGGTATAATGACATAATGATAAAGGGGATCACTTCATCAAGAACATAAAATAATTGTAAATATTGATGAGCCCAACATCGGAGCACCTGAATATATAAAGCAAAAACTAACAGAGCTAAAAGGAAAAATAAACAATAATACAATAATAGCTGAGGATTTTAATATACCATTCTCAAAATGGATAGGTCATCCAGAGAATCAATAAAGAAGCAGCAGCAGCAGACTTGAATAATACTATATATATGTAGTATATATATACACACTATATATATATATAAATATATATATATTTATATATATAGTATATATAAAACATTCCACCCAATAACAGCAGAATACACATTATTGGAATGTAGAACATTTTCTAAGACAGACCATATGTTAGTCCACAAAACAAGTTGTAGAAAACTCAAGAAGACTGAAATCATACAAAGTATATTCTCCGACCACAACTAAAAATCAACATAAAAAAAAATACTGGAAAATTCATGAACACTTGGAAATAAAAATCACTCTCTTGAACTATCCATGAATCATAGAAGAAATTTAAGAGAAAGCAAATATGTTTCTTGAAACAAAAATTAAAACACAACATATCAGAACTAACTTGAAAAGATATCCCCATGTTTATAGCAGCATTATTTACCAGAGTCAAAACATGGAAACAAGCTAAGTGTCCATCGATGGATAAATGGATAAAGAAGTTGTATATATGTACATTTCACAACTATATGTGTGTATGTGTATATATATATTCAGAATACATAAAGCACAACAGAATACTATTCAGCCATATAAAATGAGGAAATCCTACCAACTGAGATAACATAGATGGATTTGGGGGGCATTATGCTACATGAAATGTCAGAGAAACAAAAAATGCTTTATAATCTCACTTATAAGTGGAATCTTAAAAAACAAGCAAACAAACAAAAAAATGCACACAACCCAAATTCACTGAAAAAGAGATCAGACCTGTAATTACCAGAAGTGGAGGGTAAAGGAAGGGGGAATTGGAGGAAGGTGGTCAAAAGGTACAAATTTCCAGTTACAAGACAAATAAGTACTAGGGATGTGATGTACAGCATCATGGCTGTGGTTGACATTGCTATATGATACACAAGAAAGTTATTAGAAGAGTAAATCCCAAGAGTTCTCATCCTACATTAAAAAAAAAATTCTTTCTTTATACTGTATGCATATGAAATGATGGCTGTTAGAGCTGAATCTATTGTGATAATTATTTCACGTATATATAAATCAAACCATCATGCTGTATAACTTAAACTTATACAGTGATGTATGTCAATTATATCTCAAAAAAACTAGAGAAACAAATGGCTTCCTAGCAATGTAGGGCAACGCCAGGAAAATATGGTCCAGTGGTGACCAAGAATGTGACTCTAAAATTTTCTGTTAGAGCTCAGAATGGTCTAAAGTACCATTCAGTCAGACAAAAGGCCCTTATACAGATAAAGGATGTGGCTTATAAATCCCATCGACAACAATAAATTCATAAGCATTTTAAGGGCATTGTCCCTCAACCATCTCTGAAGAAGCGCAACGTATAAAAGGAATTATCTTGAAGAATGTTGATCTAATACAAAAGATTCTCAAGCAGGAGAAATTCTGCCACCCCCACTCTGGCAACTTCCATTACCTTCACAGGAAGACATTTGGCAATGTCTAGAAGTTTCCGGTCCATCATAAGTAGAGGAAGCACTCCTGATATCTAGTAGGTGGAGGGCAGGTAAGCTATTATACACCTTGTAAGGTACATAACTGTCCCCCTCACAACAAATACCCAGCTTAAAACTAACATACCAATAGTACTGAAGTTGTAAAACCCTTTCTAATGGAGTAAATCATGATAAGACAGAAGACCAACACGCTTAAATATGTGTATATATATTTTCACAGAAATTGCATCAGCTTAGACTGAAGTGGAGAGTAACAGTACAATATGAAAAAAGGATTTGGACTCCCTAAATTCTATTGTCAGGAAGCTGCTGAGGAAATTACTCAGTGGCAAACACGTGGTACCAATTATGAAAAAGGGAGTTTTACTCAGAAAGTGAAACCAAGAGCCCAGAAGAAGGCAGACTCTAGAATCTGTCACAAGAGAATTAATCGCAGGGCTTAAGACTTAATCAAGGACATTCTAACGCTTACTCCACTGAATTTCAAAGCTGCAATGACCAGCGACTCTTCTATGTACCCCATTTTACCCTTTATATTATCATATTTCTGTCCCTTCATTGAATGCTGGGTATGCAGCGGTTAGATAATTTGTGTAGCTAAACTTATGAAACTCTATCCAAGGAACTTAATTTAGATGACAAGGTTCTGGATTTTGAGCTGATGCGGAATGGAAGCCGTGGAGGTTTTGACTTTAATTTGCATATGGGAATGATTAAATAATTAGGGAATACAAAGGGTGGACTGTGACAGCCAGCCTTCAAGATGACCCCCAAAGTTTTCTTACTCCATTATTCACACCTCTATGCAATTACTTCCCACATAATGTCAGGGTTGATTTAAGTATTATTTACCTATTGCTACATAAAATATTACCCTAAAACTCTGTGGTATAGAACAACATACAGTTTTATCTTAAGAATTTCTGTAGATCAAGAATCTGAGCATAGGTTAGCTAGGCCCTTCCCTTCAGAATCTGTAAATATAAATGTTGGTCAGGGCTGTAGTCTCATTTAAAGGCTTGACTTTGAGAAAAGTGACTTTCAAACTCACTATGTGATGATTGGCACAACTCACCACCTCAGAGTTGGCTGAAGTGAGGGCATCGGTTCTTGTCTGATCGTTTCCCTCATCTCCATGCCAGGCAGGCTTCACATGTTTGCAACAAAGGCTGCTGAGACGCTCACAGGCTATATTAAGTAGTTCAAAGTCTTGTCATGAGTGTTATATGTTAGTGTAGGTAGAGTGTTAGCACCAGTAACTGACAGCAAAATAGAGGTGCTAGGCATTATTACAATTACTCAGAAAAGGACGAGAAAAACAATAATGCAATGTATTTACTTTAAATAATTCATATTTTGTTAACTGCCAGAATACCAAAGATTATATACATAAATGCATGAGTTGTTGCAAAATGTAACATGAAGAACAGAACAATCTCAAGTATCATTCCTTTCTATTCATTTGCTTTCAATATGGCAGGTAATTAACTTAAGAATTAAAACAGAAATACATTATTTAAGTAATCTTCCAATTACTAGCTCGTTAACAATTTTAACTATCGTATTTACAAATTATTCATATAAATTTTATCGGTTAAGTCAGAGAGCATACATCTGTTATAGTTTAACAACGGCAATCTCCTGGGGAAGAGAAAAATGTGTGTATAATAGAGTACAATTATAATTGAGTAAGTAGACAGTCAAGTTCATATATTATCATAAGCAAGGGAACTATTTCCAGGATAAAGTATGGAATATACTAAGAACTCTGATTTCCTACTAAAATAATGTACAACAAATTAGGTTTTTATGTGGAGTCATAAATTTTTAGACTAAGTTACTCACATAATGTACAGACTATCTCTGTTCTAATGACTCACACAAATTCAGAAGCCAGTTATTTATGTTTACTTCTTAGTAATTACTAATAACACATAATATCCAAATATCATACTATATACCCAAAATGATTATCCTCAATTACAGGCCTAATAAATTAAACAAACACAATTTCTTACATATTATTTTTAAAGCTTTGTTCTGGCATATATTCATCATTTTAAGAAAAGACATTACAAGTTGGTAAACATTTATTACCTAAGACAAAAGGAGAAAAGAATTGCCTCTTGATGCTCTACTCTTTATTTTGTTAGTTATTAGACAAGACAGTCCAAGAAAAACAGTAAATTCTGGGAGAAAAAATCCATTATCCAGATTCAATGTATGAGTTGGTCTCTTCTGGTTTTTTGAAGCATTACAGAGGCAGGAAAGCAGTTTCTCTAAATTACAAGATTTAGAATAAATGAACTTACAATATATCCCTATGACAGTGTCCTCCCCTACTGGGTTTCCAGGATCCATTGACCCTATACGTGAACCTCAAACTTACTACCACTAGTGCCAAAGTCAGAGTTTTCTTCTAATGGATACATGGTAATCTGAAGCCCTAAATCATTTTCTATACAACTTGCTCTACATTCAATTATTTATTCATTCTTTTACTATACTGAGAATTCTATTTCCAAGTAGTAAGTATGTTGAGCTGTCCAGAATTTCAAACATGCCTCAAGCACCAGCTTTCCAAATCAAGGCTTCCCGTACAGGTCAGGCTCCTCATTCAAACAGCATTCAAACTCCCACTGTGTGCGTGCGTGCGTGTGTGTGTGTGTATGTGTGTGTGTGTGTGTGTGTGCATGTGCACACCTAAATGTATAACAGGATTCTAAAGGCTCACGTATACCTACATACAAACACTTTGACATTTTCAAGGATATTTAATGTAAATTACATCAATATTTCAGATAATACCCAAGTTATATCTCAGAATGATTTGCTTGGATCTTTGCTAAGCATCAGTCTAATGTCCAATAATTCATGGTGATAATGTCTGATTTCTTCTCTGGAAGCTTTCAAAACTCTCTTTGAAAAATCAATTAATTTAAAATAAAAGTAGTTGTTCTATTTTCAAAATCAGCCAGATGTATATTCTTACATGAATCTAATAACTGTATTATAAAATAACAATAAAGATTTGGACAACGGAAAAATAAACACTATGATATACTATGCAGCAACTGGCAATTTATGCAATGTATTTAGTGCAAAATGGTGAAGGAAGAAAACAAAATTGTTTACTCAAAATCCTAAGATAATATTTTAAACATTTAAATTTATGAATTATTTCAAAATGGATAAAGATCATTAGCATTAGCTGACCCCACCTGCCAATTTAAAGGCAATCTTAAGACATTTTCTTTCATGAGACACAAAACAGCATCTTTTATTAATTAAACATATAAGTTCTTCGATTTTTTAAAAAGCAAGTACAGATATTTCTTTAATAATTACTGCTTTTCGATTTTTTAAATTTTATTACTTTTCTTCTAAATGTTGTATTTTATTTTCTGATATTTCAATTGCATACACTTACTAAATTGACAAATTGCAAAATTAGAAGATGTAAATATATCAGGTCATATATATTTGTGATACATATATCTCAAATGTATTTATATGTGATATATCTTGAGATACACATATACATGTATATATACACATATAACTTTCCAATTTATTTATCTGCTTAATTTTTCTAAAGGAAATTTTGCACACTGTGTCTAGACTATATCTAGAGATTTCCTAGGATACCATAATCTTGAAATATGGAAAGAGTACAAATTATTCCATTTTATATTTTTAAACATGTAGATTCATCTATGTATTTTTTAAAACTATTATTTCTCACTGAGAGGAAATTAAACTGAAAGTCAAAAGAAAATCCCTGCTTTGTCAACTCACCTTTCTCTCCTGCTATTCCAGAATCTAAACCATCCACGCCACAATAAAACCCTTCGTTTTGCAATAAATCCCATTTACTCTACATGATCAAGGACATTTTTTCCAGCAATTTTCCCTTCTTTATAGAAATTATTGAATTTTCTCTATAGATTAGATCATTCCTATCGAAATAAAATCTATTATTTCTCCCAGCTTATATTTTTATCTTGATCCCATAGTCTACCACTGACTTTCCAGCTCTGCATGTCGGTCAAAACTCCCCCAGGAGTTGTCTATGCTTTGTATTTTCCTCTCATCTTATTCTCTCTGTTATTGATCCCAAACAGGCTTTTTCCTATGTCTTTTCAACAAAGGCGCTACTGTAAAATTCAGCAATGATATGTATGCATCAGAGCGTAGGTGACAATGAGAACTGACAGAAGCTAGAACTTCCTTGGGCCTGCCCAGCAAGAGAGGGAGTCATGGGGATCCTCATGAAGAGAGAAAGGGAGGAGGAGAAATGCCCTCCCATCTTTTTCCTTCTGCCTTCCAGTTTCCTGCAAGTGTCACACATTTACCACTCCCAAGTAGAAGACAGACAGCTTACCCAGCACAGTGGGAAACATTGCCCCATGCGTCAGTCCACAAGTAAAAACAGCTTTTTTAGTAACCACAGCCAACGTGGGATGCATAACAAAGGAAAAGTGGGTCTGATTGCAAACAGGCCTCAGGACTGGCCCAGTAGGCACTGAAAAAAATATCTGTTGAGTCAATGAATGATCTGAAAATGTGAGGTAGATTGGTAAAATGTAACAATATAAATATATTAATGCTATTAAACTAAATTAATTGAAAATAGAGATACATTTTCTGCTTTATATATAATGAAATGATACATATAATTGTATATTTATAATTATCATATACTATATGTTTATATTATTACTGTACACTTATATATAGATACAGATATCTATATATATATAAACTATAGGTTATCATCAATAAATTTTTCTAAAACAAAAATATGACCAAATTAAATTTAGCATAGAAATAACTTTTTAACATTTATACATGTTCCGAGCATGTATGAATATTCATAAAACTAAAATAATTCTTTGGCATTTTCCCCAGTTGAACACTTAGACCTTGGCATTGAGGTCTGACCTCTTAATGGAAATAATAAAGACAATAATGTATTTCTTTTATGGCACAGGGTAGAACTTTACGACGGTGATCGATCTAGCAAATAAATTTCCCAGGCTATGATGGGGTGGAATGGTTGTAAAGATATAGTCCTCAAAAACTGAGGACATTTGAAACCTTTCTAATACACCTATAACTTAGGGGTTCTGAGACTAAAATCAACACAGTAAATAAAAAAAAAAAAAGTTACACATGAATGAAAATTTATACAAGTTCCAGAATTTTTCTACGTTATTAATCCTGCCATTAAACATTATATCCTACGTAAACATCTTAAGAAAAAAGATGATAATGCTGGTATATCATATAAGTAATCCTCAGTAAGCTAAATGGCTGATTTCTCCTGAGACCCCAGAGGCTGTAATAAAGTGGGAAGATATATTAAAAGTGTTGAAATGCAAAAATAACTGCCAACGAAGAAGTCTATATCTGGCAAAACTGTCTATGGAAAATGAGAGAGAAATGAAGACATTCCCAGAAAAACCAAAGTGGAAGAGTTTGTTACCATTAGACCTGCCCTACAAAAAATGCTAATGGGAGTCCTCCTGACTGAAATGAAAGCACACTAGTCAGTAACTCGATGCCATATGAAGAAAAAAAAATCTCTAGTAAAGGTAAATGAGTGGGCATAAGTATAATTCAGAATTATTGTATTTTGGGTTTGTAACCCAACTTTACTTCCTACAGGATTTAAAAGGCAAATAAACAATTATATATCATATTATCATACACACAATAGATAAAGATGTAATTTGTGATGAAACAAAATGATGGGAGAGAACAGAGTTGTATAAGGGCAGAGTTTTACATACTATTCAAGTGAAATTGGTCTCTAACAAAATTTCTTATATATGAAATATAAAATTAAGGTAATACCCATGGTAACCACAAAGAAAATATCTAAAAATAATTCAGGAAAAAAATAATTAGGGAATCAGAATAGTTCGTTATGAATATATGACTATATTAAATATAAATTTTAAGTCAAAACCTATTATAAAAAGATGAATATATATATATATTGACAAAAAGATCGACTCGGCAACACATTATAACAATTATGATATGTACGCACTCTTGTACATATATAATGAGAGTTTAAATGGTGCAGCAACTGTGGAAATAGTTTGGTTGTTCCTTAAAAAGCTAAGAAACAGATTTGCACAATAGCCAAAACTAGAAGCAACCCGAAGTCCATCAACAGATGAATGGATAAATAAAACGCTGTATATGCATACACTGGAATATTATTCAGTAACAAAAAGGATCTAGTTCTGATACATAAGGAACTTTTAAAACATTATGCTAAGTGTAATAAGCAAGACATAAAGGACAAATATTATATGACTCCACTTACAAATATACAAAAGAAAGAACATTCATAGAAAGTACATTAAAGGTTACCAGGTTTGTGGAGAGAATGGGGAGTCATTGCCTACTGATTATTGAGTTTGTTTGGGTGGTAAAAAAAAAAATTGTTGGAAATAGCACAGATGGTTTCATGATATTGTAAATGTAACACAAATGAATTATACACTTAAATGGTTAAAATGGAAAATTTATCTATATATAATTACTGTAATAAGAAAAAACTTGTAAACTTCAAACAAAACCTTCTTTTAGCTTCAGGCTGATTTTCCAGGAAGTTAGCAACACCTACAGCAAGTCTGAGTCTTTCCCAGTAGCCTTGAAAAGTCTCAGACAGGCCCTTATTGACCTCACTTGGGCAATGTGCTCAATCGTGAATCAATCTCATTGAGCCTGGGAATTGGGGATTTTGATTGAATAGGACTGATTCTTACAACCACACCTGTAGCCAGAAGAGTAGATTCTATGGCCTGTGAACAAATGGAATTAACCTCTTACAAGAAAGAGGAATTCTGTTTTCAGTAAAGCAGAAGGAGCTTAAGCAGATCAAAATGGCAAACTGCTACAGCTGTTTTTATCATATATCTATAAACATAAAACTGTAAGTTATAGAAAAAATAATGTCTTAAATAACAAAATGGTTAGAGTTTTTTAATTATTTATAAGTGATGGTGACATGTGTTTATTTCTCATTTAGTTAATCTGTTGTACAATATCATTTCTAAGATATGACATTGTATTCAGTAAATGTTGTCACCTTAATCTTTTATTCAAAGTAATTTCATAAGATAGAAATTAATTAAAGGCTAACTAACAATCATTTTGCAGTGCTTAACTGCTTAACTTTAGAAGTTAGTACAGAAATTAGACATTCATCTTTGTTTTTTTTAATGGTTCCTGTTTTATATTATCCTTCAGATATGCATCCTCATCACAGTATCGAGTTCTTTCTTATTCCTTCAGATTCAAGGGAATTCAGTCTCAGCAATAGAATACTGGTTTTCTGACAAATGCCTTGCTAAAAACATTCAGTTTTCAAAACACTAATTAATTATTAAATGATTGAATATAATCATCCCTGTTAGAATTCAATTGGAATATCTTACCAAAAAGGAACCTATTTAAAGCTATTTAGAGTAACAGGTTTATTGGTAGGGTGACCTTCCAGATAATATACTTAATTCTGTTTTCAGTCCCATAGTGAAACTTTGAAAGATAAATGTTTTAGACCAAGTTGTGGGGGAAAGATATTTAGAGGCAGACATGGTCTTGATGTCTTTTAAACCATGTTACATTATAATATATCGAAGTAGTACACAGAGGTTAAAATAAGATTGTTGAGCTACTTGATGCATTCCAGAAAAGAATAGGCCTCTGGACACGATGCCATAATAAATGGCAAAATACATTAGAATATCTGATATGGAACTAAGTTTATAAAAGGTAAATTACAAGTTGGCAGATAGAAAATTTTGCTGAAGGTGTTCACATATTATAAATGCCACTGTCAGATGAATGCAAATGTAACTTTCAAGGCATAATATTGAAAACTGTGTGACAGCTTTTAGAGGAAAACAACGATTTATCCGACACCATAGCAGCACAATTTACTACTGGAGTATTCTAGGAGGAATAGTTATAATATGTTATTTTTAATTAGTTGCCTGCTTCTCCCTGGAGGATTTGAAGCTAAAATAATTCCATTAATAAAATTCCGCTAGTGAATTCAATTTACTGAATGACTCCTTTTTAAAATCAGGTCATCTCCAAGATCTTTTACCCTTTCAGGCAGTTACCCCTAAATGATGCTCTAGGAAAAAAGTCCAGCTTGATAATGGGGTCCAACTGATAATGGGGTCTTTTTGCTACCTTGTACCCAGCTGCAGAAAGTATTGAGGCTGTTAATCATAAAGACCCTGTAGCTGGAATGATAAGCAGTAGTTTGAATCATCATAGTGTGTGTGTAATGACTCCAACATTTCCACACCAATTTAATGAGCACAATAAACAGGACCTTTGTGGTATGAAATACTGGATGCAGCTTTAACTGCTTAACTTCCTCTCCTGAAGTAGTTGACACACTGGAAATCTTTGGCTCTGCACTTATTATCTTACATGCCCAGTTATCAGGACACGGTTTGTAGGCAGATTATCTCCATCCTCGGATAATTTGATGTATGGAGGGAATCTAATTATGGGTCCCAAAGCTACCAACAACTCATGGTGTTTTACTCCTATTCTGTGCTGATTCTGCTAGAATGTCAAATATTTCATTAGTTGGACAACTTGGACAACGTCAACATCATTAGTAGGAAAAGAAAGCTCTCTAGCCCACTGCTAGAGGAAAAATAAAACCAGCAATGCCAAGCCCAAGGCATATTGGCAAGAGTGCATCACGTTGACTTTGCTATGGCTTCTTCTAACTAAAGTTTGCTGAAATTTTTCCATTCTGAAAAAAACTAAACAAAACTAAAAAGTTCCTTTAACATTGTTTTTCCTCAAACTGCGATTATAAATAACTTCCTAATCCATCATTTAAAATATACTCTCTGAAGAACCAAGCTCCAGGGAATCACTTGGAATTCTGTACTCAACTTAAATGAGCCCTCTTAAATCTTTCTTCTTCCGTCTCGCACGTTTTCCGCCCTTCCACTCAATTTTCCTTACCCTCCAACACACAGAGATCCAGACCCACTGTTCACATCCGTGGATATATAGCATTTAATTCTAGTCAACCCTTTTTTTTATTTTAAATGTTTTTTAATAAATTATACATAAAAGAAGAAAGTATAAATCATGTCTCAAGAATTAGTAAGAACCTATTCAACTATAACCTTGGTTAAAAATCCAATAGTCCTACTTTTTTAAAATACAGCTTCTTTACCTATTTTGTGTATCCTTGAATAAAAAGTTTCCTTTTTTTCTGCTTTTCAAATTTGTTGAAATGGAATCGTACTGGATATTTTAATTTATGGATCACATCCAAGTTGATGAGCAATGCTACGGTTCATTCATTTTCATTGCAATAATAATCCACTGTGTAAACATATGATTTATTTTTGAGTTCTATCCAGGACTGGCTACCTAATTTGTGAGGCCTAGTTCAAAATGAAAATGTGAGGCACCTACTTTAAAAAGTACTAAAAACTTTTAAGACAGAGACAGCAAAGCCTTAAATCACACATAGGGACACATGGGGCCCTATAAGATGGCATAGATCACATGCCCATGGAGCCAATCCTGATTCTATCATTGATTTACATGTGGGCTATTTCCATTTTTGTTTTGATTTTCTTTTCTTTTGGTTAACAACGTAACTGCTACAAACATCCTGCTAAATTTCACCTGGAGCACACGCTCAAGAGTTTCTCTTCCACGTGTAAACAAGTCTGCTGTTTAAAGGAGAGGCACTTTTTAAAGTTAATGAGGGCTTTTACCGAAGTGCTTACTACAAGTTATGTTTTCAACACAGTAGCTTTCCCTTACTTCATTCACATCTTTACTAGTTTATTGCATACTTAATAATGTATAATAGTATATCCTTGTGATTTTAATTTGCTTATGAATAAAATAATGATTAATCTTCCTTCTATAACCTGTTGTGATAACTGGAATTAAAATTTCCCTTTATCATTGTGAGGACAACTGACGTGTTTGCAATACATGTTTTCTAATCATTGAACATTGTATATACTCCATTCTTAATCTTTTTAAATGTCTTACAATTTATATTTTATAATTTTTGTTAAATATTAAATATTTTATAATTCTATAATTCATATAGATTATTGATTAGAATTTCCACTAGTATTTGATTATTTTCTTCTAAGACTTACCTAGTTTTACTTATACTAATATAAATATAAATAAAAATAGGAACCTTTATTTTCTGTTATTTAGCAGACTGAATAACAGAAAATAAAGGTCCCTATTTCCTGCTATTACCAGATTTTTCAAGAGTAATCTACATGTGTTGTCTCTATTTTCTGATTCTATGATTTTGTAATCTCATTTCTTATCTGCTCATCTACTAAAATTTAGTTCTTCTGAAAGGTCACTGACTACAAAATACTAAAGTCAGGTAAATGTGAATCTTTCAACCTCGGTTCCTGTTTGACCTCCTTCCGTATTTCAAACTTCTCTTTTTAAAGCTCTTTTTCTCTTGGCAGCAGTGCATACTCCTGATTCCCATCTCTCCTTTCGACATGACTCCGCAGAGTCACCTTTGCTCATAAAAGCCTTCTAAGCTGCTGCCTTTGCTCATTTGCTTTTTGAAAAAACAGTTTGACCTCACTATTTCCATAGCTTTAAATATCAACATGTAGTCAATAACTCTCCATTTGATATTGAAAATATCACTTTCCTGTTTAGCCTAGTATTGTTTTCAGTGATTTACCACATCCACATTTCTTTCCACAGAAAATATCATATAATCCAGTGACGGCAAAACTCACATAATCCTTACACCTCTTACATGATTTGTAAAAGAAATGTGACAATTAAAATACTCAACTCTTAGGAAACAGAACCAAATACCCCTAAGACTCTAAACTGGTTCATAGCATTTACATGACTGTGCCAGGAAAATTGTTACTTCATGGGCAGTAAATCATGAAGTCACATATTTTTTTCACTATCTGATAGATGAATTTTTGAGCAAATTTGCATAGTTTATTAAACAAAAAATATATCTCCCAAATAATTCCAATTCAATCTGTATTCTAAAATTTCACTCATCTTATCCTACCGATAGGTTATTTCTTTTCTTCTCAGTTTATGCTCTCAACATTTAGATCCCATCTACATTTTCACACTGATTATTCCCTATATAGATTGTGAATAGATCATACAAATTTCAGGATCTCAAAGTTGAGCAAAAAACAAATAAGGAAAAAGAATAAGAAGCTTTAAAGTGTTCAGGTTGGATGATAAGAACAGAGAAATATTTATGAAAAGCTTATAATATTCCCAAGATGGTGTGAAGCATTCTGCAAGCAGAAATTCTTTAACTCATTCATTCACATAGATTGCAATGATTTCCTAGCTACAGAGAGGGAAAACTGAGGCTTGGAGAAGCTAATTTATCCAGGATTACTCAAAGGGGTTGAGCTACTTGGCTCAGAATAGAAAGGTTCAAAATCCTTTGCATTTAAATGGTCTTCCTGGTGGCTGTTTCCCACATAAAGGAATGCATGACAACAGAAGGCAGTAGCTTTGTCCAGCTCGAGAAAACTGTGAAAAAGAAATATTGTCCAGACAGCTGTGAAATAAGATTCTCACTGTGTGTGAATCCCAAAAGGACTTCCTCCATTCTGAAGTTACTCTGAGCACAAAAATTATAGGCCATGAATTTTGATATAATACTCAACTTTTTTGTTTCTAAAACATCTATTCAATATATAATATCCCATGTGTTTTTCCTCATATAACAGATACATCATATTCTGTACCAACGATCTACTTGAGAATAAGTGAGTCATAGCTAGACTATTAATCCAAGAAAACTTTCTAATAACTATTACTATGAACTGGATGTCTGTGTCCCTCCAGAATTCACATGTCGAAATCCTAAATCCCCAACATGGGGACAATAGGAGGTGAGGCCTTTGGCAGACGATTAGGTCATGAGGGCAGCAGAGCCAATTCGTTTTGATCTTACACAGGACCTCTTACCTTTTTCTTTTCTATTTCTCTCTTTTAGAAGGGGAGTGTCTATTCTATACCTGCCCCATCGTTGAATTTCAGAAGCACATAACATGTTTGATTTCGCAGGCTCATAGCTGAAAAGGTTTGCCTCAGAATAAATTGTACTTTTAGTTTCACCCATATCTGACTTAGATAATATTGAAATGAAACTTGGACTTAGACTTAAAAGCTGATTCTTGAACAAGACTTTGGGGATGGAATCAGTGTATTCTGCATGAGATAAAGACATGAATTTTGAAGGGTCAGAGATAGAATGCTATGAATTGAATATTTGTGTCCCCACAAAATTTATCTATTTAAATCCTAACTCCTAAAGGGATGATATGAAGATGTGGAGCTTTTAAGAGGCAATTAGGTCATGCAGGTGGGATGACCTTCTGAATGGGATTAGTGCCTTTATACAAGAGGCCCAAAAGAGTTTCTTCCCCTTTCACAAGATACTGAAACTGCCAGCACCTTGATCTTGGAATTCCTAGCCTCCAGAAATGGGCAAAATAAATGTCTGTTGTTTATAAACCACCTATGGTATTTTTTTAAAGACAAATTTTTTTTTTCATTCATAAGGGAAGGATTAGAGGTTTAAGAGTGAGTTAAAATTTGTTTCCTAAATAGAATATTCTTTGTTATTTAGAGAAAGAAAAGATAAAGCACGCTTAGAAAAAAAGATGTATAGATTATTACCAATTATCAAAATAATGAAAGATGAAAACACAAAGATTATATTTCATATATCCCAAAAAAATGTAATAAAAAGGAATTAACAAGGAGCACACCAAATTTAAAAAGTATAAAATAAGAAATACAATAAGTTAGTTAATACAAATCATGTAAATGGGTCCTTTTCATTATGACTTAAATATGCTTTTGTGGGCTATATTATCATTGTTTGCAATTATTTCTCCTTCCTGTGAGAGAATTATACTTCCCTGCTCTAAGGACCTTAGGATAGGCCACGTGACTTGCTTTAACATTGAAATATAAGCCAAAGTCATACTTCCAAAGAAGAAGGTTTGGGAGTTGGAACATGGTTAGCCATGGTTTCTTTGCTTTCTTCCACTAAGGGTGAAATTCTTCTAACAAGATTGGTTGGTATCCTGGATGCAGTTGATGTGGACAGTACCACACTGACTTTATGGATGTGGGCTCATGAGCTAGAAATGAACTATGATAGTAGTAAA
>NW_011888794.1:6236375-6261447 GCF_000151845.1 Pteropus vampyrus
ACAGATTGCAAGGACATTGTCAATTTACAACCCCTTATTTTTACTCCGACAGCACCTGGTCTTCCTAGGTGGTCTCCCATCCTAGAAAACTTTTAGTTGTAAATTCTTTCTCTGCTCTTTTGAGATGTAAATCTTCTCCCACTCTCTAGCCAGTTTCCTAACCTAACAATGTCTTTCTTAAGGATATGGGACCTATCTTTTAAAATAAAAACATCAAGAAAGATTAAACTCTCCTATTTCCTAGTCTCTATGGGAGGGTAGGAACCTAACTTCTTCAATAAACACCTATTAACAAACATAGGTGATAAAATCACCTTGACCAATACCCTGCCCAACACCCTCTAGCACTTTTCCATTAGATCACCCCAGCATTTAAAATTCTCCCTCCTTTTGTTTCAGTAAAGCTGAGTTCAATCTCTGAGTTTCTGCAAAAGCCTAACCCCCTACTGCAATATTCTTTCTTGAATTCTTAACTACACTTGGTGCAATTTGGGAGGGGGGTGGTGGGAGAAGGCAGTATTACTTAATAGAATTAACCAACGCTTCCTAACCGTATTCAATCCTGAAAGGTAATCTGGTTCATTGAACTCTCCCCCAAATCATCTAACACAACCACAAATCCTACACCTACCACCATCCTTTTGCTAAGGTGTCCCATACTTCCCCATAATGTCTATTGTTCAACTGTTCATGTTTATTTTGAACTCGGCTGATGAGCACCAACAAAACTATGTCACCTATAAACATGGGGGATGGGAGGGATTCTAAGTGAATTAAAACATAAATCAAAACTTATCAAAAGATATTAAATCACAATAACCGGTGGCTTTTGGAGGAATGAAAGAACAGTTGTTGACTAAACTGTTACTATGTAATATGAGCCTAACAGTTAACCTCTACTGTTTTATAAATTCCTTACGTTATCAAATAATATATAAAATTAAAGAATACGCATGCTCACAGCACAATTCATTCAAGCAGCATTAGAAATAGAGGAAACAATTCTCTAATATTACTAAGTGTGTTAAGATCCCATTATTACAAGGGCATGCCTTTTAAGACGAGACTTGAAAGACAAGTAGAAATCAGACAATGAAAGGGCTAAGAATATAATGGAACTTACATGAAAGAGCTCAATGACTTGGGGCATGAAATTTGATGAAGCCAGGTTCAGGGAAAATCCGGATGACATGTGAATTCTTTCAAATATTTAAAATAACAATAATAAAACATTCCTTCACAAATTCTTTCTGAAAACAAAGGAAGGAACACTTCCTGTCTCATTCCATGTGGCTAGTGGTACCCAAATACAAAACCAGACATAGAAATCATAAGACTATACCCTTCAAGATCAATATTCCTCATGAACACTGACACATAAACAATAGTAGTAGCAAACCAAATTGAGCACCATATAAAAAATGATTATACACCAAGACCAAGGAGAATTTATCCAAGGAATATACTGTTGTTTTATAATCTGAGAATCAATAAATGTAATAACAATACTGATAGAAAAGGGTACCAAAACTAAACTGCATCACAGTCTCAATAAATAAAGAGAAAAAACATTTGACAAAACCAACATCCATTCATGATTTTAAAAACATTCAGCAAACTAGGAAAGAAAGAAATTTCTTCAATCTGACAAAGGGCACTTAAAAAACTTCACAGATTACACTATATGTGATGGTGAATAACTAAATATTTTTTCCTAAGATTGAAAACAAGGCATGAATGTCTACTTTCGCCACTTATATTCAACATTGCCTTGGAGACTTTACCCTGTACAATAAGGCAGAAATTAATAGATGGATAGATGGATGGATGGGTGGATGGATAGAGAGACAGATGAATAGATGATTAGATAGATAGGTAGGTAGGTAGGTAGGTAGGTAGGTAGACAGATAGATAGATAGATGATAGATAGATGGATGTAAAACTGTCTTTATTCACAGATGACTTAATAACACATGTAGAAAATATCATTTCTAGGAATCCGCAAGAGAACTATTAGAACCAATAAACAGATTTAGCCAGGGTTCAAACTCAATATAAAAATCAATTCTATTTCTATACCTTTGTAACGAAGAAACCAAAAAAGAACTGAAGAAGGCAATTCTATTCACAATATCTTCGAAAAGGGAAAAGCAAACAAAACAGAGATGTAAATTTTAACAAAAGAATGCAAGTCATTTTCATAACTACGAAACACTAAGTAAAATTAAAGAACATCTAAATAAATGGAGAAATGCTTAATGTTCATGGATTGAAAGAAACTACTGTCGAGATGATAATTTTCCTCAAATTTATCTATGAATTTATTGTTTTCCCTACAGATATCCAGCAGGCTCTTTTCAAAACTTGCCAAGCTGATGGTAATACTTATATAGAAATCCAAAATATCCAAAATAGCAAAGCCAATCTCACTAAATAAGAACAAAATTACAGGGTTTATACTTCACGATTTCCAATCCTACTACAAAACTACAGAAATTAAGACAGTATGTGGTACTGGCATAAGAACAGATATAATACAAATGAATGTTATAACATTGAGAGTCCAGAAATAAAGTTCTTATATGTATTCATTTGCAATAAATGTACCAACAATTTAATGAAGAATGTAGTCTATTCAATAAATTGTACTTGAGTGCATTAAAATAGAATGAATTTAGATTCCTATCTCATACCACATATAAACAATATAACCTATAGAAAATACAAGAAAATGTTTTTTGTAACCTTGGATTAGAATAATAGGTCTCAAATTAAAAGCATGTTTCATAAAAGAGAAAATTTGATAAATTGAGTTCATCAAAATAAAATATTATGCTTCAAAAGACACTATCAAGAAAATAAAAAGACAAGCCAAAATGAAAAGTAAATTTTGCAAATCAAGTATCTGATAAAGAACTTTATCGGAATGTTTAAAGAACTGCATAACACAATAATAATATAAAAACAAACATTCCAATTTAAAAATGGGTGAAGTTGAATAGAGATTTCACCAAATAAGATACATGAATAACTAATAAGTACACTAAAAGATGCTTCACAACATTATTCATTTGGGAAATACAAATTAAACCCCCAATAAGATACCAATACATATCTACTACAAGGCTATAATTAGAGACAGAGACAATAGCATGCTTTGATAAGGATGTGGAGAACTTGGGACCATCATATACTGCTGGTGAGTATGCAAAATGGTACATTTTGGAAAACAGTTGGGCAATTTCTCAAAAAATTCAATGTAAACTTACCGCTGGTCTACTAGGAATTTACTCAAGTAATAAAAACATATTCACACAAGGCATGCACAAAGTATTTATGGCAATACTATTAATTATACTCCAAATTAAAAAAAAATCCAGATGCCCATCGAATGCTGAATGAACAGATAATCAAAATGCTATATATCCATAATATGGGATACTATTTACTAAGAAAAAGGAACAAACAACTGATATATTCTGTAACATAAGCGAACCTCAAAATCATGCTAAGTGAAGGAAAACACGTTCGAAAGACTACACAGTGTTTGATTCTAAAAAAGGCAAATTAACAAAGAAAGAAAGCAAATCAACTGCAGTGTAAGGCTGAGGGTAAGCAGGAGAATAGATTTATTGCACATGATTGTCAGGGAAAGTGTTGGTGTAATGGAAAGGTTCTAACATTGGATCCTGGTGATGGGTGAACAACTGTACACATTTGCTAAAAATAAAGATAATAGAGGAGGAGCGAGTTTCTTTACACAGGTGTTTCTCACAAGATTCGATATTGGAGCTAGGACCTGGAAGATGAAAAGGATTCAGGTTGAGTAAGAGAATGGAGGCCAGGCAGACTACAGGCATCAAACAGACTTCCAGATAAGGGCCACACCAGGATACAGTGAAGGTGTAAAGATACAAAATGGGGTATGTTGTTGATGACAAACTTTTCATATCTGGAAATTCTCCTCTCTGATCTAGAATCAAATGGAAATCACCTTCCTATGAAAAAGGAGGGGTGCAGAGAGTGCAAGAAAGAGGATCTCAAACCCAAAGCCCTCTATTCTGCCTGCCCTGGTGAGTGGGCCCTGGGTAGAGGTGAGAATGCCAAAGATCCTCTATTTAAAGGTATCTGTTTGTCCACAACTGAAGGATCCAGCTTCAAGATTGGAAGAAAAATATAAAGTTAGATCCATCTCATCCTGCTGTGCTCTGCCTTCCTTCCCCTGAAGAAGTCTTTCCTCTCTCCAACTCCCTCTCTCCTTCACACCCAGGGAGCTGGCTGCCCAAGAACAGACACAGATTCTGGACTGGTTATACCAGGGCAAAAGCAAGAAGACACCAGGGACTGTACTTCTAGTCACTGGGGACCCATAGTAGGGAACTTTGTCTGCAACTAATTAGGCAGCCTTTTACCAACTGCTTCTAGCTAGGTAGGCTTTATGGACAAGCACATGACCCCACACTCAGAACAAGCTATGATCTGTTTACTTCTCTACTATCATTGTCCTGGAATTCTGAATAATTTTACCTTTGAACTTGCATTTTGTAAATGAAGTCCAAAGGGACAACAGAGTACGCATGTTTGTAGAAGAGACGAGCACAACATGCGTGTCTTCTACCCTTCATCGCCACCCCATTTCACCGATAGTGTTGGTGATACCCCATAAACACAGTTTCCCTATGGAACCACAATGCACGTGAGTTTGGTGAGACTCAAGAGAGTACAAGATAAGTGAGTTATGTCTATGTCTTTGCAAGTGGGAGAGGTGAGCACTACACCCTGAGAGGCCATATTCTGTTTGAACTAGATCTTGAATCAAATGCAGGAAAAAAAAAAAAAAAAGAGAGAGAGAGAGAGAGAGAGAGCTGTTCTAAGACATGAATAACCAAGAAACCAAATCACAAATTCTTACTCATGTTATCTCCTTGTCTTAGCCAACCACATACACTGGAAATGATGACAGAGAAGAATCAGCAAAGATAAGGCAACTCTTTCTTTCAGCCTTTCCATATTCATCAGTAAGCTGAAGGGAGAGTGTTAGTGATAGTATGTATGCATATCAGGAAGTGAAAGACAGTTGAGTTAGTTTTGTGCAGTGTTTCAATTCTCTGGTAACAATAAAACATATTAGTATATATATAGGCTATAAAATACAAATTGCATAATTTCAGTAACTCCACACACAAGTTAAGTGTTCTTATATTTGCATTTAAAACTGGCAATGCACAATATAAAAATGAATACTAAACTCTATGCTAATAAAGTAAAATTTTATTTTTCTTTACTTTGAACATTATTTGGCAAATAACAAAAAACATGACAAATGTACAGATTGCGAAAAAAACATTACTATTTTAGTACCTCTAATTGTACTTTTTACCCTGCATTATGAGCAAGGAGTCCATCATTTTTATTTTGCACTGAGCCCTGCAAATTATAGTAACTGGCCGCAAATGCTGGAGGACTTCTGACTAAACTGGCAATTCTGAGGTTACATGTTTAAAAATTCTACCTTTCCTGGAGGCTGTACACTTCTGTGCTTTAGCTCTTCCATCACACACGAGATTTGCATGTGTGAGTCAAATTATGGAATAGTGTTGATTTTTTAGATTTATGTGGGGCCTTCCATTTGCAAGGCTAAACCTGGGCTTGCAAACCCCACCAGTAGGAAACTGTTAATGTTGGGACAACAACGCTGATCTTTGCTGTGACATTGTCTAAGATTTTTGAGGGTAGCCCACATGGCTTCTCATAACCAAACTAACTATTTCCTGCTTACTCTCACCTCCTACTGTTATTCTATATAAGAATATATGGTAGATATTCACTGAACTATGATAACAATATAGATTGTTGAGAATTTGAGTTCTTCCCATTTACTGAATTTCAGAAATAATTTCTCTCTATCCCCACTGGCTACTAAATCACAAATAAATAAACAAAAACAGCAATAACAACACTATCAAAAAATTAATTGATCTTACCAAAAAGTATACCTCCATGACTACTATAAAAGGCCACATTATGAGAGAAGAAAAAATGAAGCAGAGATTTAGGCAAACCCCAGCAACAGCCAAAAATATAAGAATATTTCCTAATCTAAATAGATAAAACAGAAAAT
The DNA here is from genome assembly GCF_000151845.1 of Pteropus vampyrus. Classification (NCBI taxonomy): domain Eukaryota; kingdom Metazoa; phylum Chordata; class Mammalia; order Chiroptera; family Pteropodidae; genus Pteropus; species Pteropus vampyrus. The sequence continues at coordinate 6,242,497 of NW_011888794.1, forward strand.
AGTGACTAAAAGACTCTCTCACTAATTTCAACTCAAGTATCAAGTCATAAATTCTATACACTTTTACAGCTCTAAATTTTTTCTTTATTTTTGACTGTTTCTTTTCCAGAGCAGGTCTACTATCTCTCATCTTGCTTATTCTTAATAGTCTTCTGTCTGGAATCAAGCCTGGCCATTTTAATATGTAAATCTGGCTATGTTACTTACTTACTTACTCAAAACTTTTTGCGCTATGTTCCTTATTTTGAACCCTTTATAAAATAGATAAGTGCTTTGAATCTTACCACTTCAGGGAAATTCTTCATGATCCTAAACCCTTCTTGTACTATTTTGCATCCATCTTAATTGCCTTTTAGTTCTTCAGATATCAAATGGTCTCATATTTCCAAGTTTTAATATATTCTTTTTTCTTCTACCTGAAAAACACCTCTGCTTCCTTCACACAATCTTTTACCAGGTCTATTAGCTCTATTGAAGTAACAAACAATGCCAAACTTTCAACAACAAATATTTTTTTTTCTCATTTATCCTATATGCTGCCATCATGTAGTCATCATGGGTCAGCTGCTGCAACTTTACTAAGGAGTAAGGTAATTTAATGGTTATTTTCTCTTTAACTTGACTAAAAGATCCTAGTTTTCAGACATTTTGTCTCGCTGTTTTTGTTAGTACTGTGAATAACATGTTGGACTTCAATAAGAAATATTGAACTAACTGAATATGTCAGCATTCAGGCAAACCTTGATGCCTATGATTTAGATTAAATATACAATAAGTATTTATACATAATGTCTGCCTTTCTTTTTATTTATTACATGTTACGAATTTAATCAAGAGAAAGCAAAATAATAAATTAAGTGTGGATTAGTGTGTAAAATCATTATCTGTTTCTGCAGAATTGACAACACTACCTCCATAAACTTTTCAAAGGTTATGATAAGTATATTTCTTTGTAATAAGGTCAAAGAAGTCCAGAACACATAAAATAAAAACTTGATTAAGTGTGTTTTAAATTACTTTTTTATTATTATTATTTTACTGCATTCCCAAGGACACTGTGTAAAGTGAATTGGAGTGAAAAAAATTTGAATGATCAATATCATCATAGCCCAAATTACTTTGAATCATTTGCTCATCTCTAACTATTATGAGCAACTTGAGTTGACATTTTCTATATCAATTAACATTATACTGAATATACTTCAATTTAATTTCCTCTTAAATACCTTTTTTATATGCTACGTGGAACAAGATCCTGGGGTGTAGCCTTCATTTCCAGTTTATATGCTTCAGTTGAAAGATAATTTGATTGCTTTTCTTTTGTGTCAGTTATGATCCTATTAGAAGTTTTTCATACAAATATGAAACTCAAAATTGAGTTTATAGTTCCCTGTGCAGAATTACTTGGTCTACTTATGTGACCTTTCTATAGAATGAGCATTTTGTCTCTTATAAAACTGAAAAGAACTGAAAGTAACATTCAACTTGTAGATAACCATCCTAAAAGCTACACCACCCCAAACACAGACGAGTAGAAGTTCCTTTAGTCCCAGCCCCAATTTACGCTCTTGGACTATTCTAATAGGTTAGTAAATGATTTCTCTATGCCATGTTCCAGTTCATTTATTACAGCCAGAGTGATCCTTCCGACGTTTAATATAATCTTACCATTCCCCTGCTTGAAAGTCATCTAAACTTTTCAGATGACTACTGAAATGTCTATTTGACTTTCACTTTTTAAAATTGTTCATTATTTTTTTAATCGAGGTATAATTGACATATAACATTGTGTTAGCTTAGTTTTAGGTGTACAACACAGTGATTTGATACATGTTGATACTGCAAAATTATTACGACAGTGAGTTTAGTTAATATTCATCACCACACAGTTACAAATTTTCTTTCTTGTGATGCAAGATTTAAGATTTACTCTCTTATCAACTTTCAAATATATGGTACAGGACTGTAAACTTTAGTCACTGTGCTGTACATTATATACCCACGACTAATGTATAATTACAAGTTTGTATCTTTTACCACCTTCACCCATCTCACCACACCCCACCTCTTCCTCTGGCAACCACTGAGTTCACTTTTTAAAAAGATCTCACATATAAGTGAGGTCATACAGTATTTGTCTTTCTCTGTCTGACTTATTTCACTTAGCATCATGCTCTCAAGGTCCATCCATATTGTTACAAATGGTAGGATTTCCTTCTTTTTTATCACTGAATAATATTCTATTGAGCATATATGCCGTATTTTCTTTATTTATGTATCCACTGACGGACTCTTAGGTTGTTTCCAGGTCTTGGGTATTGCAAAAATGTTAAAATACACAAGAGAGTGCAGATTCCTTTTTGAGATAATGATTGTGTTTCCTTTGTATAAATATCCAGAAGTGGAACTGCTGCATCATATGGTAGTTCTATTTTTAATTTTTGAGGAATCTCCATACTGTTTTCCATAGTGGACACATCAATGTACATTCCTACAATAGTACACAAAGGTTCTCTGTTCTCCACATCCTCACCAAATTTTTTTTTGTCTTTTGATAATAACCATTCATTATGTAGAAAATGATACCTCACTGTAGCTTTGATTTGCATTTCTCTGATAATTAGGGATGTTGAGTACTTTTCAGAGACCCATAGATCCATTTGTATATCGTCTTGGAAAAATATTCAGTTCCTTCGCCTACATTTCAATTGAATTGTTGGGGGTTTTGGTTTTTGTTTTGTTTTTGTTTTTGTTTTGTTTGCTATTGGTTGTATAAGCTCTTTATGTATTGTGGAGATTACTCCCTTATCAGATATATGATTTGCAAATATTTTTTCCCATTCCATAGGTTACCTTTTCACAAACTCTTACCTGAATGATTTTAACAGCCTTGTATTTACTATTTCTACTTAAATCCTTGTTCCCTTGTTCCCCACAACCTTCTTGGAGATGCTAAGATCCTACTGCTATCCTGGAAAGCATATATTTGAAGGACAAAATTTAAAACAGAGTGAAGTATCTGTAGAATACTGAATACACAGGAAAATATCAGAGAATGTAGATCTCAGACATGTTAAATTTCAAAACCTTGAGCAAGGGATGAAAATATTTAAACCAAAATGCTTAGAGTGTCTTACCTGTCAACATATACTAAAATAAATGCCAGATGGATAGAGAAGCTAACTAAACTCTCAAACATGCTAGCTGAATACTTAAACAAGTGTTTATTTCATAATAGATTTTAAATGCTAACATTAAATTTAGAAACCATAAAAAACTAATGTTGTGTATATGATTAAAATACCCTATATACAAATAATGATTGTATGTAGTAAAATTAAAGAGGATGCCAGGGAAACTCTTTCACATACATTAAAATCTCCACTTAAATAACCTGACTATATAATGAGCACTACCTACTCAAGAAGAATACAGAGTAAGATACCAACAAACATGGGTATATAATCTAAGCAGTCAAATCTCAGAGCAAAAAATTTAAATGCATAAAATTTAACTGCACCAAAAATGAAGAAAATAAGAAAGAATAAAACATATTATATAACAGCATTTTTTGCATAGTAAATTGCAGCATTTATAAAGAATTATAGTACTCTACGGTGGAGGATTTGATAAAATATGTGCTTTTATACTCCGCTATTTTTCGTTAAACATTTAAATAAAATATTATGACATTTCTGAAGAAAACTTAGCAATATAAATTAAACATTTTTAAATGTGTACATTTTAACTTGGTAATTCAGCTTGGAAAATTATCCTAAGGAAACATTCAGAGATGAGATCTGAATTTTATACATTATAAAATTCACTGTACTGTTTTCACAAAGAAAAAATTGGCTTAAATATTTTTCCTGTAAAAACTATGAAACTGATAATGCTCATCATAAAAAGTTGAATTATTATCTTTAGCCATTATAAAATATGTTTGAAGAAAATGATGTAAAAAGTTACAATGTAATGGTACATAAAAAATCAATAGCCAAAGTAAATTTTACCACATAATTTTGTGTGCTTGTACATACGTACATGTAGAAAAAGAAAAAAGAGGAAAAAGTAAATACAACAAGTACTACATATCTATAGAGGTTTCTCTCCTGGCTCTGACCCTTTCAGGTGATTCTTAAATGCTTCTGTTCACACATTTTTTATTTTCTAAATGTTCTGCCCTTTTTTATACTCAGACTATATATAAAAATTTCAAAAGAAGCCATGCACTCCACTTACCTTTAAAAAAAATTAGAAAAAAGAGAAGAAAAATAAATCATAAGTAGTTCTTAAAATAAGCCAACTGAAATTTTATAAAATACAAACATTCAAAAACACAAAAATATTAGTTAATTTACATTTGGTAGCATATGAGAAAGTATTTGGGGTGAGGGTAGCATTTTCTTGGTCTCTGTGCAGTGCTCTGGTCCACGTGTTCTGAATCAAAATGATTAAGCAAAAATCAAACCATGAATTAACAATGCATTCCTCCACAACTTTCTGCCCCCTTCTCAGTCACTAAGATAGACAGATGACCTAGCATCATAACTTCAGGTCCCCTGTTCTCTGTGTCTTCTACCTAGATCTCTCTCTAAGTGTACTGATGGCAAATGAATTAAATGTACTCTCTCTTCGGAGCCCTACCCTGGTCCTCCAACAATCTTGATTCAAACTCAACTCCCAAACAAAAGCCTCATCCATTGAATGTGAGTCAGAGAAAGAAACAGAAAAAGACAAAAATAAAACCCTTAGGAGACCAAATGCCTCCATTCATAATATCCAAATCAGTGGGTTGGGGGGAGAACGAAAACCACTCTAGGTATTTTTATCGGAATTTAATATAGGAAATTATATGATTATAAAATCATCGTATATGGACTAGGAAAAAAAGCCTCTAGGTTGGGACTCCAGAAATAACTTCCAGAACACAGCAGAAATGAAAAAGCACTGGCACAATCAGAAAGGGAAATAAGGAAGCGGGAATTAAAGTAACAGAATAGCATACTTAAAATAGTAAATGATTTTAAGTATTAAAGTAAATAATAAAATCAACCCCTGTCATTTCTAAATATTCCTTTCAAAAGCCCTAGCCTCCTGAGACTCTTCACATAACATGAGAATTACATTTGTAGCTATTTGCCTGGTTTATGGCTAGATCTAAAAAGATAATAAAACTTCTCTTAGTTCTCTGAGGGGCCCAAATGGTCACGATTCAGACTATATCCCTCGATGAAGACCCAGGATGCCAGGAAAACTGAACTGCTATCTCTTGAGGTATTTATATTTCAAAAGGAATGAATCCCAGACCTCGCTAGGTCATAAAAGCAGATGGACTATACTTACATCTGAAAGGGCTGGACTCAGAACCTAGGCGCCCTCACATTTCCTTATAGTAGAGAGGACAGTTGCCTCTTGCCCTCAATAAGCAGAGAAAAATCGTATTTCTTTGCCCTCGAGCTACGGCACATCTGGATACTCATGTAGAAAATAATCTCCCCTGGCTCTCGTCGCATTACACTGGGATAAAACCAGGACAAAAAGAGAACTGATGCACTTATTTACTGTGAAGAGAATTAGTTAAAAAAAAAAAAGTGTCTCTGATCCAGAATACCTCTTATGTGCATTCAGAATAAAATTAACAAAAATGAATGTTAAAAATCACATAATCACCAAATTCACAATAAGTGATTCTGCGATCAAGGAGCTAAAAACCCCACAAAACTGGAAATTAGACATTGAAACACTTTTGAAACAAAACTCTACATCATCATAACGTTGCCTGCCAGGGGAAAATGAAAGCACCTGTAGCAGCCAAAAATTGAGTTCTGATTCACGTTCACTGCCCAAACGTCACATGAGAGAATCCAATTTGTGGAATCTAATTGGCATCCAGAATTCTAGCTATCAGGCAAGCCCGGAAACATAGTTTTTTTGTTCTTTTGCTTTCACACTACAGAACACATGAGTGAATGCTGAGTGGAACATACCCAAACTCCTCACATGAATTCTCTTCTACCATTAAGTTCTCTATCCATGCTTAACAAAATCCCGTCCTCCCATCCAATGAAGCTCAGCAATTGATTACACGAACACAGAAGGCAGAGTGGGAAAGACACAATGATAAAGAAGGCATTGTTTTTCTCCAGAATAATGATACACTATTTGATTTCTCTGTGATGATTTCTTTGTCCTCATTTTATGCTTTTATGCTTTTGTTCTTCTTATTTGTGACCAGGGCTTTACATAAGTAGGGTTACATGTAGAGAAAACACTATTCTGTATATAGATATTTAGTAAAACTGTATTGTTGTAAAATAAGTAAAAATCAGAATACATTCCTGTGTTCTTCAGGATATGGAAACACTGCCAAGCTCATTAAAGATATTTGGGCAGCTACAATATGGGAAGGACTTGTTAAGTACCCCAAGTTGAAATTTTTCAATGTTTTCTGTGAAAGCTGAGAAAAATGCTCTTCCATTTTAGAAGATATAAATTATATGTGTTTTAATATATTTATAAACCTTAGAAAAAATAATACTCAGAGAATGATCATTGCCCATGTAAAACTATATTACATAGAAACATAATCACACTCTAACTATGGGTACAGGGTAGAATGTTTTCTTTAGCACAAATAAAGGAACTCTAAACATGAATTTTTCTCTTGCCATGTTCCTATCTTCAAACATTTGTTAATTAATATAAGATGAATTTTCTTGCAATAGAAAGGAAAAGGGAAATGCCTGATCAAGATTTCCTGTAAGAAACATATGTAAGAGATACTATAAAGAAGACAAGTTTGAAGTAGAAAAATGTCATAGGGAAATGAAGGAAAAAAAGAAATAGAAAAATTATTAATGTCAATAATGAAAAGAATATTTAATTAATGAAATATGGGGCCCATTTAAGAAAACATCCAAATTTAGAAAAAAAAATAAAACTCCCATAACATTCTGAAAAATGGTTTGCTAAATGATCAAGCCGTGAAGCAAGTTTTGAAGAAGTTTTAACGCTACAGGGATGACGACGGATTTACTGAAGAAAGTGGAGATGGGACCTCTGACATAGCCAGAACTGTAGAAAGCATTTGGGCTAAGATTTCTAGGATCAAACTCCAACATACTTTCCCCTCTTCTTTCTTCTCATTCTACACTATGTAGAATGTATTTTTTTTAATCTAAACAATAATTTCAATTATTAACTACTTAAGGGAGCAAGGATTATGCCCTGGCCCAGGAACTCTAAGTACCACATGGAATAGTTGGGGTTTGAGTTCCAATCTCAGGGGTGAAAGAGTAAAATAAATCTCCAACATCTCCGTTCACTCCCATGGCTAAGGAAAAGAGAGACATGGTAATCAAGGATATAGTAATCAAGCACCGATTTAAAACAAATAATCATAATAAATTTGACAGAATTTATTTACACATTTTAAATTAAGTGAATCAATTATTCTGAGCAATGCAAGAAAAAAATTAAAATAGAGACAATTTTATTGTTCTGATGTGAAGGACAAACAACAGCTTGTAAGTTCAGCACATTTTGAAACAAGTAAAAATGTCAGATTTCAGGAAAATATGTTGATGATTTTCAAAATATCTTGAACAGTTTGCTTCCTTCAGTCCTCCAGTTAAATGATATGTGTGTGTATACACACATATGTGTGTATATATGTATGCATTTATTTATTTACTTAAAAACTAGTGTCCTGGTCAATATAAGATAAAGCATCTACACAGTCATTAACATTCTCTGTCTTCTAACAGAACGCAGTTTGTGATGTAGTAAAATTAATTCCCTCACTATTTATCACTTTTTCAAGGAGTCCAAGTCAGAAATTTTCAGACTGCACAGATTTAAGAAAAAACCAAACTAATTTTCATTAGCAATTAGAAGTCTTCATAATCATAGCTATGTCCAGATTAAACATGCATATTTGGATGCCAACCACAACGAGTAAGTTAATATGTCACCTTTGCTAGTGTTACCATGGCGATATTACAATTAAAATTATCCGAGTTAAAACGAATAACCTCAGTATGCAATTATCTAACAGTGCTACAAATGTAATATAACGCACTGATTCAGAAAACTGCAAAAATGCACAGATTCGTTTCCTCTTTTATCCTCATTCCTCCAGGAAAAAGAGATAAAGCAAAATTTAGAGAAAAGGAAAATTGTTGATAATTGTTAAGCATTCTATCAGTAAATACTTCTAGAATCCGATAAAAAATTATATAAAGAAATTCTCTTTCATTCATTCTCATTCATTCCCTTATCTTCTCTTCTTAATCACTGGAATTCTTCTCCAGTCTTGAGCAAAAGAATTGGGAAAGTAAGAAGTCCACCTTAGTTAAGCATCCTTTTATATTAATTTACACATCTCTCTCCCAGACCACATATCTAAAAACAGATACTCCAGTGCTAGCTTCTAGCATCAGAGGTATTAAGCAGTATTAGCATCAGAAGTAGAAAGGCAGTAATAAGAAGTTTCCTTGTTTGAGTACCATTATATCTGTTTTAGTTGGATCCTTCCTTACAATAATAGATCCTGAGACCAAGACTTGAGTCCAAGTACTTTAATTGAGAAGAGAGCTCAAGAAATAGAAGCAAAGAGTTGAGGGAAGTGAGATAAACTATAAAGTATATGGCAATGATCAGTTTTCTAATAAAGGCAATTGTGGCTCAATCTCATTAGGCACCCTCAGTAATGACAGGTGAACATGCCTCAGAATCAGCCTAATGGAGAACAGAAGGCTAAATAATTAACATAACTGTTTCCAGCCCCCATTGGTTCAGGGTTGCTTCAGCAGTGTCCTTTTTTCTGCCCTTTGGCTGTGCCTCTGTGTAGTAGCTCAGTGAGCAAGTCCCCTCTCTGCTAGAATAAGTCCTTTGGCAGAGAAGAAAGAGAGTCATAGGCCTCTGTTATGAGCAGCCATCAGAGGACTGTGAGTTGTCAGTAGCTTTAGATAAACTCAGGTGAGCTGGGAATGGAGCAGACATCAGTGGGATCAGCGCTTTGATGCAAGGCTCCAAGCCAGATTCTGGGATGAAAATCGTTAACAAGACAAACACTTGCCTCCTCATGGAGTTTACGGAATATATGATAGCAGACAACTCTGACAATTAGTTCTCAAATTCAATGATTTGATTACATTTGATACATTTATGTAACAACTGACATTTTATCTTATCCCTATGATTTTAGAATAAGAGGGAACCATGCTGCTCCCGCTTCTCTGCCCCAGCAAGCTATATGGTCCTGCAAACGACCTGAACTCTATCTTAGAACACAGATGCTCTCTGTGCTTGTACAGTTTTTCTTTACTACAATTTCTCGCCCTCAGTCCAAGGTGGTAGGGCAATGAACAGACATAAATCTTTCCCCTCTTAGTCTATTTCACTGTCTAAATTCTTGTTATACATTTTATAGTTGTTGGGGAATTAATCTAGGTTCTTATTGATCACCTAATCTTATGATCTGATTCTTTCTGGACTCTGGATTTTCATAAAGTGAAAGTCCATATAAATAAGTCACAAATCCACAGTATTATCAGCATTTCAGAAGCTCCCTGATGCCCTCTCCTGGTCTCTGCAGTCAACCAAAAGTAGTTACATTCCTGCTTTTCATCACCATCAATTAATTTTTCCGGCTTTTTACCATAACATAAATGGAATCAAACAGTATGTACTGTTCTATGTGGGCCTTCTCGTCTTCAATATTATATATGTTACTGTAAGTAGCAATAGATAATTCTTTCAAATAGTCTATTTTACAAATCAACCACAATGTATTTCTTCTACAGTTTGTGGACATTTGGTTTATTTCATTATTGGCTACTGCAGATAGTGCTTCTAGGAAATTCATTGTATATTTGGTCAATGTAGGATGCATTCCTGTTGTAAATGTGCATAGGAGTGGAACTGCTGAATAGGTTACGTATATTTGTTCAACTTTATTAAATATTGTTAAAAATTTCTAAGGTGATTTTATCAGTTTTATTTTTTAAATTCCTTCTCATAATTTATTTCTATTCTAATTCTCATTTTTTAACCTTACTGCACTGACTAGAACAACCAATTTAATGTTGGATAAAAAATGTTGAATAAAACTTGTTTTAACAGACACTTTGAATCGGTACAGATTTTGAAATAAAGCCATCAATATTTTATTATTAAATGCATTGCTTGCTGAAGGATGTTTGTAGATACCCATCAGATGATTAACTTCTTTCCAAGTTCTCTAAACTCTTATTTTTGTCATGATTGGGTGTTGAATTTTTCAGATGTTGTTTTTACATCTACAATGACACTATTATTTTCCTAGAGCTGCCATAACAAACTCCCACAAATTTAATGGCTTAAAACAACAGAAGTAATTCTCTCACAGTTCTGGAGACTGGAAGTCCTATCAAATCAAGGCATCTCTAGGGCAGCAAAAGGCTCTGGAGGAGAAGCCTTCCTTGTTCTTCCGGCTCCCGGAGGCTCCAGGCGTTCTTGACTAGTAGCTCTATAACTCCACTCCCTGCCTTCATCATTACATGACCTTCTCCTCTGCGTATTTTTACCGAATCACAAAGGTGACATATTAACCTCTATCTCATAAGGAGGTATGTGATTGGATTTAGGGCCCACTCAGATAATCCAGGATAAGGATCTCCTCTCAAGATCCTACACTTAATCACATATATAGACCCATCAAGTAATATTAATAGATTCCATGACTTTACCTGAATACCTTATGGGTGACAGTTTTTTGTCTACTACATTATCATATGACCTTTTTTTTTTTTTAATAACATGGTGAATTGTATTACGTTTTAAGGTTAAACTAACCTTGCACTTCAAGGATGAATCCAATTTGATCATGACACATTATACTTTTGCTGAATTTTGTTTAGTTTGTTTTACATTTATATTCATAAGAAATATTATATTGTTATTTTCTCTTTCTTATAACATTTCTTGGTCACTTTTCAGTAGAACATTTATACAGACATCATCAAATGAGTTTACTATGCTCTTTCTTTTCGTATATCTGGAAGAACTGTTCTCCGTTTTGTGTTAGTTTTTCCTTGAATACTTGGATTTGGTAAATCATTTAATCCTGGAGGGTTATTTGTGTGAAGATATTTGTTACATAGTCATTCAATACATTTAGTACTAGTTAGCTTTTCCGTTCATATTGTGTTACTTCTGGTAATCTGGTAGTTCTAAGAAGTTTTCCATTTCAACCACTGTCAAATTTGTCAACATAAAGCTGTTAATGGTATATTTTAATATATTCTTAATATATGTATGATTTATAATGATGATCCATTTTCATTCATAACAATGGTTTTTGTACTTTGTCTATGTTTCCTTTAGTCTTATTAGAGATCCAAAATTTTATGTTTCAAAGGGCTTACTTTTAGCTTTGATTTTTTCAATGCAGTTCATTTTGTTTCTTATTCATTTGTGCATTTATCTTCAGCATGTCCTTTATTCTTATTTGTTTTAATATACTATTCATGTCTATCTTCTTGAGATGAATATTCATGCACCCTCCCTTTTAATAATATGTTTAAGACTAATGTTCTCTCTAATCACTTTAAAAACAGCTTTTAATCACATTTCACAACTCTTTGCATCTTATAGCTGGATTTTTATTCTGTTTAAAAGTGTTCTAATTTCCACTGGATTTCTACTTTGACCAATGGGTTATTTAAGAGTGTGTTACTTAATTCACATTGGATATTCACTTATTATTCTTATTATGTATTATACTTATACGTTATTTATTTCTACTGTGCTATTAATTTCTAATCAGAATATATACTATGATTATGTACATCCTTTGAGATATACCAAGTCTTGCTTTTGAATCCAAAAAAATGATCAATTTTGATAATTGATCCATGTTCAGTTGTAACAAGCAAGTATTTGGTCATTGCTGAATATTCTATTAATCTATATCAATTAGGTCAATTTTCTTAATCACGTGTGTGAAATATTTTATATCCTTAGTTTTCTTCTGCTTTTTCTATCATTCACTGAAAGGTCTGTGCTGATGTCATCCACTATGAATATAGAGTTGGCTTATTACTTTTTAATTCTTTTGAATTTGCTTTATATATGTTGAAACTACAGTACTAGATGATATAAATTTAGAATTGTATACCTTCATTGTATAATGATCCTCTAATCATTGTGAATTATTTCTTGTCATCTCTATTAGGTTTTGCTTAAAATCTACTTTATCTGACGTTAGCTTAAATTTATCAAATTTATTAGTTTGCTAGAGTAGTCGTAACAAAGTACCACTAACTGTGTGGCTTAAACAACAGAAATGTACTGTTTCATGGTCTTAGAGGTTAGAGTTACAGATCGAGGTGTTGGCAGGGTTGGTTTCTTCTGAGGGGTGTGAGGCAGAATTTGTTGCATGCCTCTTCCCTAGCTTCTGGCGGTTCGCTGGCAATCTTTGGTTTCCCAGTATGGAATGTGTGATTTTTTCTCTTGCTTCTTCCATGAGTTCCTCTTTATATTTTCCATTCATCAGATTGAGACTGTATATATATATATATATTTGTTTTTTGTGTGTTTATCCTACTAGGCTGGTTGAGCTTTTGGACTTTTGGAGTATGTAATCAATGCTTTTCTCTCATGTGAGAAATTTGTCATTGTTTCTCATAGTAGTTTACTCTTGCTGGACCTGCTCTTTCTCTTCTCCTTCTGAAACTCCATTTTAATATGTGACAGAATTCTTTCATAGCACATTGCAGGTCGTAGGTCTGTCATAATAAAATCTCCACATCCTTGCTCACAAAATTTTATTTTCCTAGTCTCTATTTAAATATTCAGGCTCATTTTTGCCACAAATATGCTTTCTTTTTTTTTTTTATTAAATATAGCTTCCCTGAATGTATTTAAGTTTCTTTTTTTGAAACTGCTATATCTTTTTAACCTTCTAATTGTGAAAGAATTGCTTATCTCTTTATAAAATATCCCTTCCTACCTTCCTTCACTAAGTATTTATCTTTCGAGTGTCAACTTAATCATTCTTTTCTCCAATGAATCCATATCCAAGTCATTCAAAATAAAAAAAGCTAAAGATTTCAAGTAGACAGTTTATCATACATTATGGAAAAAAATACATTTGTGCATTCATAAGATGTCCATCTTTTTTTAAATGTCCAATAGACTTTAGATTCCTAGTCCTTAAATTAAGAATACTATCTCAAAATTTTTGAAAGAAGTAAAGTACAATGTAAAAGTTCTGTCACACAGTCTTTGTTAGTTTTCATCATGAATTAAAAAGCATGCAACTGAACCAAAATGAATTGTTCTCATTGAGATTCTGTGACATTCAAGGGACAAGGTGCCAACAGACCACTGTGATATTGCCATTTTGATCAACCTTGAAGATGTTCAATTTAGGATTCCTGCTTTGAATCAATGTATTCTAGAGGACTTGCTGATATATGAAAATATCAGTATAGGTATATAATGGTGACAGCAGAGGTCTGAGTCATTTTGAAAAGGATTATAGATAAACATGTAGACAAAAACATGTGAACTATGTTCCATATCTAAAATATAATAATATTATTAAGGAAGGATAAAGGTCTTGGAAAAAAATCTTAGATTGTCATCAAAAAATAAGAAAACGCATAAACATATAAATAAATAACAAATAGAAATAAAGAATGATTTTACTTCAATGATGAACAGAAGGAAATTCTTTGCTAGTTTTTCTTTGATGCCATAATTATTGTGTGTTAAGCAATGTTTCCTCATTGAAAACTCTATTTTGTATCTGAAATAGTTCTTAAAGTTTAAATTTGGAAGTTTAAGTATAAAAAAAAGACTCTGCTATAAACTGATATATGTTTCTTCAGATCACTGTAATAGTTTTATCACTTAAAATATAAAAAATACATTAATATTAACTGACATGATGGTATATATATTTTTGCTATGCAAAATAAAATTTAATTGGCCATTGACTAAAAAGACTCAAAGCATACTCTAATTATTAATCTTTCTAGGTCCAATATTCATTTTGACAAAGTGATAATTAGACTATCCCTTCTATGACCATGTCTCAGGAAGAAAAAGGCCCAAAAAGCAAAGGAAATAAGTATCCATAATTTATCATTTACATAGGAAAATGCAATTCACATCTGAACCTACAGGTGCGAGGGCACAGTAGAGCAGAGCACCGAAATGAATGAAACTAATTCATCCATTGAGGCCACTGCTTTATTCCATCAATTCTAGGAGAATGAGCCTTGAGACCCAATTTTACTTCAGAAAGTATAATGAGGAGGATTACAAAATGAAGCCGTGGATGGTGATGAGCTATTATTTCCATTGTGGATTGCATCCATGCTTAGTGGAAGAAAATGTCCTTAAGTTAATAACCTTTTATTCTAAATCCAAGGTCATAAGAAATGGTGAAATTGGGCTTATACTTCCATTTCATCTTCCTTTTCTCCCCATACCTTTATCCAACTGGCCTCTTATTCTTTCTCAGTGCCAAGATAACTTGCTTGAATCACTATGGTGAGCCAAGAAGAATAAAAATGGGTAGATAAATATAGTTATCCCCAAAGCCGTTTTGCAATATTTTATTCTACTCAATTCCAAGAACTTAAGGTGAAGAAAAAGTTTCTTCATGATAATGAGCAGAGCAAAATTAAAAGTCCTCTAAAATTTCAGAAAGCATTCATTTTATACTGAGATGTATATAAAGTAATTGAAATCTGGATAAAATTCCAGCTAGGTTATATACTAAATGGGGTAAGCAGAATGACTTCAAAAAATAGGTACATGCTAATCCCTTGACCATGTAAATATGTAGTGTTACATGGTAAAAAGAAATCTTGCAAATATAATTAAGTTCACATACTTTAATATAGAGAGATTATGCTGCATTACCCATCATTCATGTTGGCCCAATCCAGTCACATGAGAACTTTCTTGGCTGGAGTCAGAGAGATTTAAAGAGTAAGAAGGACTCCCCTGCCACCTTTGGTCTGCAAATGGATGAAGCCATGTGATGAGGAATGTCTTAAGAATCTGAGACAGGCTCCTCGAGTAGCTTACAGTCATCAAGTATATGGAATCTCAGTCCTATAACTGTACAGAACTACATTTTGCCAACAACCCAAGTGAACTTGGAAGCAGATTCAGCCCCAGAGATTCCAGAAAAGAATGCAGTTCTACTGACACCTTGACCTTGGCCTTATGGGACTCTATGGAGAGGACCCACCTGAGTCACTCCATACCCCTTTTTCTGCCCCAAAAACTTAAAATAATAAATGGGAGTTGTTTTAAGTCACAAAGTTTGTGGAAGTTTGTTACGGTACCAATAGAAAACTAATGCACTAACAAACTTTTCATGAGAGATTCTTGAACTTTAATTTCTACTTTGGAAATATTGAAATTAGTATGCCAATCTAAATAAAATGGGAAATATAGTAATCTCAGTAAAATATTAGCACTATGACCAGTATGTAATATATTTTTTCAACATATAAACCTGCATCTAAACGTATTTTTCTACATCATAATTATTACCATGTTGTACCAAACATAAATTTGAGTACAAAATAGCTAATAATAATAATGACCTATGATAAAAGAATAACTAATGGTGTTATGAAGAGGTGCTTGATGATGTTATAGAGAGTGTTTCTGAATCACTATTTCTGTTAAATGAGGATTTCTTCCCTAATCAAGAAGCCATTCCCCCTATGAAAAGAGGAAGAAAATATAATCAAGCTTATGAAATAGGTGATCTTATATGTATGAATTAATTGACAAATTGAGATTGGAGCCAAGAACATAATCATAAACAAAGAGAAAATCATTCCCTATCAAAAAGCAAATAATGTTTGGAATTTTGTCAAGTTTATTACCAAAATTAAACTTACTTTATTAGTAAAAGTGATTAAAATATTTAAACTGTGACTATATGGGTCAACAGAAATCTAGAATGTGTATCTTGGTACTGCTAAAAACAACAAAATTTTTTTCTGAGGTGTGCAGGTCATGAAAAAAATTAAAAGCTGCTAAACAGGAAAAAAATAATAGTGGTCAGAAAATAAACTTTCAATCAAGCATGTTTTCAATATTTCTCTAAAGGTGGAGGCCATAAAATAGTCTCAGAAACAACTCAAAAATCCTTTAAAGATTACATTACGTGCTTTTATTTTAGGTAAATTCTATAGTTAGAAAAAGTATATAATAAAAATTCCATAATAAAGGTTCAATTAATTTTTTAGAAAAATTCCTTTGTTGTGTTCATAAAATTCTAAATTAAGGAATTTTCGAAGGTTACAATAAGATACAATCCTGGGGGACCCTCTGATGAATTTAACTCAGATTCTTTCACTCAGTTAAGGAAGGTGTTCTACATGATCTTATTCTGTTAAGCCTTATTTCTTCTTTTTATTGTACCAAACGTTTAAATGCTTAAGAAACTCCATGTAATGTTGATGCAGATATTTCACTGTTATGGCAGTTTTTAATGCTTTCAATATTCTATTGCTTCCATGGAACAGAAATGCTTGAAAACTTTGCACCTGTTAAAATATCTAATAATATTTATGAAAATTTTGCCTTTGCTATTTTACATTATGTAGATAGCTTATTCAGTTTTAAACAATATTGGTGAGAGATTTTATTAATGGATAGTTTAAAATTTTTAGGTCAAAAAGTTACCATACTTCTATCAGAAGATTTATCTTGAAGATTTCAACTTGGAGAAAAAATTTCAGCTACAAATACCAAGTACTGTAGTACAAAGACTAACATTAAACTCTGCAATATTAAAAAGGCATTTTCAGACATATTCAGGAGCCAATGTAGAAGTTACATGCAATTATTGATAGTGTGAAAGGATGAATTTATAAAGCCTGTTGCTCTTCAGTACTCATTTTTTTTAAACGTTCCATGATATTTTTGGGAATAAAGATGACAATAATCTGTCTTTGCCACTAGAAGCTCGGACATCAGGCTTCATGGAGAGCAGGCTTTCAATAAACATTTTTTTGGTACAGAAATTACTCTGTGCTAACCTTATCTTAACTTATCATGAAATATAACTAAAGGAAATAACAGAAGGAACAGAAACACTAACATCAAACTTTCTCCCTCTTTTTAACGACACTATTGAGGAATGATTGCCATGCAAAAAGTTGTACATATTAATGTATGCAACTCGATGAGTTTAGAGATAATTATACATCGATGAAACCATCACCACAATCTATGCCATAAACATATCCACCACCTCAAAAAGTTTCCTCCTACCTTCTTGATTATTTTTATTATTATTATATTATTTTGTGATAAGAACACAAGATCTATCCCCCTCAGAAAAGTTCTAAATATAAAATAAGTATTGTTTAACAGCAGGCATTAGGCAAGACTCACTCATCCTGCATAACTGAAAGTTTGTCCCCCTTAACTAATACCTTTCTGTTTCCCCATCTCTCTAGCTCCTGGCAAAAACCATTCTACACTCTACTTCTATGAATCTGACCATTTTAGATTCCTCATGGAAGTGGTATCATGTAGTATTTGTCCTTCTATTTTTGGCTTGTTTTATTTAGTATAATGTCCTCCAGGTTCCTTCAAAGTGTTGCAAATGGCAGGATTTCATTCTTTATGGCTGAGTAATATTCCATAGCATGTATATACCACATGTTCTTTATTCATTTATTTCCCAATGGATATTGAGATTGCTCCAAAGTCTTAGTTATTATGAAAAATGCTGCAATGAGCAGGGGAATAAGGTATCTCTTTGAGATTCTGATTTCAGTTATTTTAGATACATATTTGGAAGTGGGATTGCCGGATCATATGGTAGCTCTTTTTTAAATTTTTTTGAGGAACATCTATACCATTTTCACAATGGCTCCACCAAATTACACTCTGACAAACAATGTATAAGGGTTCCAATTTCGCCACATCCTCACCAATATTTGTTGTCTTTTGTCTTTTTGATGATAACCATCCTGGCATGTGTGAGGTGACATCTCATTGTGGTTTTGATTTGCATTTCTCTGATGATTAGTGACGTTGAGCACTTTTTTCATATGTCTGTTGGCCAGTTGTATGTCCTCTTCAGAGGAATGTCTATCCAAGTCTTTGTCCATTTTTTAAATTGGATTATTTGGGTTTTTTGGAATGCATCGTTCTTTACATATTTTAAATACTAACCCTTAATTAGATGTGTGGTTTGTAAATATCTTCTCTCATTTCATAGGTTGCCTTTTCATTTTGTTGACTGTTCCCTTTGCTATGCAGAAGGATTTTAGCTTGCTGTAGCCCACAATTGTCTATTTTTGCCTGTGTTTTGCCTGTGTTTTGTCATATCAAATACCCTTTTACTACACCTCTTTGAGTTACGGTTGCTAAAAGTAAACCATGAGCAGAAAATGAAAGATATTTTATGTCTTTTTACATGTACGATATTCTCATTTGTTTCCATCGTGTTTTCTTTCTTTTTTTGTTCTTACCGTCGTTATCAAACTTTCCTTCCCCATTTCTTTATTTACATCATATTTCATATATTACTAGGTTATTTGCTACAATGTGACTGTCCTTTATTCTATAATAATTAATCAGTAATACTCTAACCCTGAATACTCTTGCTTCATTAAAACATACATATTGATTTTGCCATATTTGTTTCTAATGAAAAATATGTTCTAATGACAATGATGTTCAATTTTAAAATAATTTGAATTTTCATTTAATTTTTTTGCATAAATATTTTCAATGATCATTTTTAATTTTGTTTTATTTTAATCTAGAAAAATATCTTGTTTCATAAAAGATTTAGATTATGATTTGTGATTTTGATTTAATAAAATCGTAATTCTTAAAACAAGATAAATTTTGGACTAAGAAGAAAATCTTTTGAACCTCTAGGTTATTTTTCAAAAGTAAGGACAC
>NW_011888794.1:6261497-6276557 GCF_000151845.1 Pteropus vampyrus
ACCAAATTACACTCTGACAAACAATGTATAAGGGTTCCAATTTCGCCACATCCTCACCAATATTTGTTGTCTTTTGTCTTTTTGATGATAACCATCCTGGCATGTGTGAGGTGACATCTCATTGTGGTTTTGATTTGCATTTCTCTGATGATTAGTGACGTTGAGCACTTTTTTCATATATCTGTTGGCCAGTTGTATGTCCTCTTCAGAGGAATGTCTATCCAAGTCTTTGTCCATTTTTTAAATTGGATTATTTGGGTTTTTTGGAATGCATCGTTCTTTACATATTTTAAATACTAACCCTTAATTAGATGTGTGGTTTGTAAATATCTTCTCTCATTTCATAGGTTGCCTTTTCATTTTGTTGACTGTTCCCTTTGCTATGCAGAAGGATTTTAGCTTGCTGTAGCCCACAATTGTCTATTTTTGCCTGTGTTTTGCCTGTGTTTTGTCATATCAAATACCCTTTTACTACACCTCTTTGAGTTACGGTTGCTAAAAGTAAACCATGAGCAGAAAATGAAAGATATTTTATGTCTTTTTACATGTACGATATTCTCATTTGTTTCCATCGTGTTTTCTTTCTTTTTTTGTTCTTACCGTCGTTATCAAACTTTCCTTCCCCATTTCTTTATTTACATCATATTTCATATATTACTAGGTTATTTGCTACAATGTGACTGTCCTTTATTCTATGATAATTAATCAGTAATACTCTAACCCTGAATACTCTTGCTTCATTAAAACATACATATTGATTTTGCCATATTTGTTTCTAATGAAAAATATGTTCTAATGACAATGATGTTCAATTTTAAAATAATTTGAATTTTCATTTAATTTTTTTGCATAAATATTTTCAATGATCATTTTTAATTTTGTTTTATTTTAATCTAGAAAAATATCTTGTTTCATAAAAGATTTAGATTATGATTTGTGATTTTGATTTAATAAAATCGTAATTCTTAAAACAAGATAAATTTTGGACTAAGAAGAAAATCTTTTGAACCTCTAGGTTATTTTTCAAAAGTAAGGACACTTAAATTCATTTTTAATGTTGACTTTAGCACTTTTGAACATCAAATATTAAAACACTATATTTGATTTCATAAGTTTGTTTCATTTGAAAGCTTTTTAAGTAAATTTTCATCCATAATAATAGATAAATTAAACATTTTCCTGTATTAGCTTTCCATTAAGTAAAGCTCATTTTTTCATCTAATATAAAAAAATTATCTTTTTATTCCTTTAGAAAAATCATTTTTTAATCATATTTCCCTGCCTTCCATTCACTAAACTATAGGTGATATAACAAAGCAATTTAGAGATAATTCTATTTGGTTTTCTTAGAAAGTATATATACTGTGAAGTCAATATGTTTATGCTAGCCAAGTCTGCTTTGTGGTTGACATCTTGGATTTCCACTGCTAGCTGGCTGAGTGTCACATGTTAATGGCAAAATTCCAGTGTGATATTTGACAGTCTGGTAAAAACCACTGAATTTTTTTTTTTTTTGACACAGATATACAAAAAGTACCCTCTAAATATTTTTTAATTCAAATTTCAAAAATGGTATTATACCCTCCAAATATTTTTTAATTCAAATTTCAAAAATGGTATTAGCCTCACTCCTTATACATGGCATTGTGCCAATCACTGAAGAAGCACAAAGATAAATACTTAATTTAATCTTAAAGGTTTCACATTCTAATTTACTGTCTGTTTGAATCTTCTGAATATGAGAAACAGATGATATTTTATCCATTTGATGGATGAGCAAACTCACGCTTTAGAACAGGGCTACTCAATGTGAGGCCAGGAGACCAGCTTTCATTCCTGAACTGCTGATTAACAGTCTACAGGAAGATAATACATTAATTGAGTTAAGTGTTCAGAAACTTTAGAGCAATTTGTCAGAGTAATTGTATATCTATTGAACGTAATAATAAAAAATGGGGTTTGTATTTTTCATGCCTTTTTAAAAAATTTTATGATAATTATATTTTTCACTGTATGTTACAAAAATTTTGGTTTGTAATGAGTAGGGAAAACTGGTACTTCACCAGAGATAGTTTAAGAAGCACTGTTCTAGAGATTATTAAATGTGACCAAGGGCATTATTCCTCATTCGCACCTCTGAGGTACTCCAGAACAATATATGAATTATTTAAAAATAAAGGCAATCTTCAGTGAACACCAGGAAACAGAAAATTACTAGATCTTGTATGGAGCTTGGACATATGTATTTGCAAAACAATAACAAAAAACCCTAATAAAGAAAACAAATGCAAAATAATGAAACATATGAATCTAGATTTTAGGTACTAGCATCACCTAGTCTTATTCTACTTTGTGTTCCCCAAGAGAGTTTACAATGGTCACCAGGCAAATTTTCCTCCCTCACAAGTGAGCTACTGTGAAGGCTCAGACTGAAGGAATGATATTTGGCAGATGGAGGCTCCATCAGTGATGATGCTGGTAGTCACCATGGTAACAGTTACCATGGTGAAGGAACACTTCCAGCAATGGCTGGCATAGTGCAAGAAAGAGAATGCAGAAGATGTGATTGTTTTTGTAGCTGCTCTGAGTGTCATGTGCAGATCTAGGGAGGCATTGTGGAGCTGCTTACATCCCCTTCCCCTTAATTCTGGCATATTCTTTCATAATTTGTTTGGTTTGGTTTCATAGTAAACCTAAATGAAAACATCCGAATGCCTCGTTTGAATAGTCATACTCAGCAATTTTCAATTCTTTGCCATCCAGTTTAGTTCAAGTTCCAAGAAAATAATCTGAAAGTCACATCTCCCAGAAGCTCTATTAATTCCATAAGGAATTTTTATAGAAAGTGGAACATAATTAGCAATACTCTAAAAATCTAGCATTTTCACATAAATTTTCGCTTTATCAAAGGTTAAAATAGCTATATATGTGGATAGGTACTTCTCAAAGGTTTATTACTGTTTATCTGAAACTGAACAACATTTGTGAAAGCTTGAAGGAAAAAAAAATGGAATGAAATTACGTCATCCCATATTTCTTTATTATTCCAAATTTAAATAAAAATAAGACATTGCTTAATCCATTTCTTTTCTATTTAATAAGGAGAATATAAATTGTCCTGAATATCTTGGAGTGAGAACTAAGAATTTAAATATTCCTCTCCAGTGTTTAAAATCTATCTGCAAAATGAGAGGATGAAATAGCAAAGGCTGCTGCGGATCTCTCTAGATCTCAACACCGGAGGTGCCTCGAAAGCTATAGGAAGATTGGAGAATCCAAGCAACTAGCATGAGTAATATGAACTTGACATATCTCCCTATTTATTTGCACTTTACTTGTAGTTATTCTAAAGAAAGTCTAGTGAGCAGGTCAAGAATGGGAAGAATTTTCCTAGTGTGCTCATTTTCTATTCCCTATGTCATTCTGAATAGATGATTAGTGTCCTCATCTCTATCCCAAGTCAGAAAGAAAAAAGAAATCACAGTGTGAATATAGTGCAAGTTCCTGCCACGGCCTTGTCTGGGTGGCAGGCAGAGAATAATAGTCAGGTCCAGTCAAATGGGCTAGCCACTGGGTATTATAATATTAATAATCAATAAAAATATGTTTTTTATTTCCACATATTCAGAAACAAAAAATGCATGTATAAATATCAATCAAGGGAGATATAAATATGTAAATTAGAAAATCTTTGCATTATATTACAATCAAATCCCAGTGTATCAAAATGTGTATGGTGCAGCTAAAACATTTCTAGAGGGACACTTCCAGCTTTAAATATTTGTATTAGAAAACAAGAAGTCTAAAATCAGTAACCTAAGCTTCCACATAAAAATATTTTTAAAAAGAAGAGACAATTATATCCAAACTGAGAAGAAAGGAAGTATTAAAAATAAGAGTAGAAATCAATGAAGTAGAAAGTAGACAATCAACAGAGGAAAAAATAAAACCAGAGTAGTTATAGTAAAGAGATTAATAAAGTTTACAAAACTTTGCCTGACTGACCAATTTAAAAAAGAAGGGAAATTGTTAGCAAAATCAGGTAAAAAAGAGGGGTTGTCCCTCAAGATCCTGTAGTGATAAAAAGGATAATAGGGAGATAATATTTCTGCCTATAAATCTGACAATCTAAATGAAGCGGACAAACAACTTGGAAACACAAATTATTAAAACTGACACAAGAAACATTGGAAAATTCTGAATAACCATAATGCGACATCTGAGATACAATGAGGAATACAAACGTTCTACCTACTCTCATTTGTACTGCCCAATTTATTACCTGAAGTATCATCCAACACAATGGGACTTGTACTCACTTAGATAGAAAATCCCACCTGAGTCAAGAAATCACCAGAACAAGTAAAGGTATAGTTTTCCAGACATGAGATCTTCTCTGAAAAAATAACCTGAAATAGTTTGGGCATGTTGGCAATAATAAAACGTAGAATAATTTCAGGTAGCAATTAATTAACTTGACTGAACATATATGAGACCTTTTTTGTATAAGATTTCTAAACTATTAAATGTAAACATTAAAGGATCTGAATAAATAGGGAGATATATCAAGTTCATAGATGGGAAAACTTAATTTTTAAAAATATGTTAATTTTCCTCAAGGTAAACTATAAATTCAATGCAATTCCAATCGGAATTCCAAGTATTTATTTCATATTTCACAAAACTGATATTAAAATTCATATAAAAGAAAAATATCAACAAATAACAAAGAAAAATTTGAAAATAAAATCAAAGAGGGAGTAGATCCCATATAAACCCTGCATTTTGCCTATAGTAAATGTAGCAATAATTACATACAAGAATAGGGAAATAAACAAATAAAAAGACAAATTCACAATACCCTTACCTCCTTTTATATCATTATTGTACTTTCCATTATCAGAGGGTTTTTTTTATTATTATTATTTGATTACTGTCTCACTCCTCCAATATGTTCAATTAGGGCAAAGACTCTGACTCTTGCGTAAATGGCTCAGCACATGTAACAATGCTTAAATATTTGCTGAATAGAAGAAAAGATCATGAGAGGTATATGATAAGAGTTTGAACCACAAATTAGTAGACTTTGGAAAAGCTACTCACCATATATAAATTTTAAAAAAGAAAAAGAAAAAAGTCAACTACATAGTTTACATCATACACTGAAATGAATTGTAGATGGTTTTAAGACCTAAATATCAAAGGTAAAAAATGAAAACTAAGAGTAAAAAAAAAAATGAAATAGTATCTTTATTATCTTGGAATAAGTAAAGAAATTCTTAGAGAAGAATCCAATAAAGTAAACACTTTTAAATGACAAAGAGATAAGTCTCCATTTTGTTTACGAGCAACTGAATAATGTGCAACCAACTACAAAATTTAGTGTGCACACAAATTACATTAAATGGATAGTGTCCACTAAAATTATTGCTTGGTTTTTAGAAGAGAAGTAGTAGTGCATATTCCTTCTGAGATATATATATATTTTTTTTTTTTTTTTTACTTATTGAGCTACTGAGGTTAGTGATATTTCCTATAGATGCTTTCTGAATATACTGAACATACTAGGGTTTTTACTTAAATGTTTCATGAAGAATCTTCGAATTGTAAAGATGCTTATTTGCTCGCCTAATTTTAGTAAGGCACAGTCACCTAAATTGCTCTGGTTGTAAAAGAAGCCAGCATGACAGCTAATAGAGGTGAAACATAATAACCCTGACTTCTTTCTTGCCTTCATGGAGGAAATGAAAATCAATGGGCAGAGAAAAAGCATACATAACTTTTTAAAGAAAATAGGATAAAAGAGGCTTATAACTATAATTTAGAAAATCTGATTATCATGGACCTTTCTACTAAGCAATATTCATTTGAAAAACAACACCAGGGTAACATTATCTTGTTACTCTAAACTAAAGAAATCATCTCTGTTAGAATATATGTTAGCAAAGAAGATAATGTTAAAATTCTGGAAAAGTATTTTGCAAACGAAGAAGTTTGAATGAGTACAGGTTAAGACCTAGAATGACAGTCATAGCATTATACTCTCTTTTGTCTGTCATGTGAATGGAACATTACTTTGAATTTCTCATTTATTTCTAGAAAAAAATATTACTTTGGAACACAGGTTTATATTTTTAATATAGGCTTGATCAACATATAAATAATGCAGGAAGTGGAAATAGCAGTACCCTAATTGCACAAAGTTTTTTTTACTTGATAAATCTTGAAGTTTATGTCTTTGATTGTTTTTATTATAAATTTGACATCCCAGTTTAGAATATTTTTATTTCCATTTCAATTAAAATTCTGAGGGCCATAATTGAGAATGGACTAGTAACTGAAATTATCTCAGTCAATAACAGTAGTTACTGAAGAACAAATTTTAAACTAAGAGCAGTTACCAAGTTTGTAAACTGAAACAAATGTCTTAAGAAAATATATATAAAACATATAACATAAAAAAAATTATTCACCAGCTCAACTATTGCTGATACTCCCCCTACTGAATCTTTTATGCTTGTACAAAGTAATCTTGCATAATAAATAGGGTTTCAGGAATTAATATTTTCAATAAAGCCTAAGTTACATTCAAGATAATACACTTTGAATTTGATTTCTTCAAGTAATAATGATTTATTTTCACCATATACAGAGGGGAGAATTAGGAGGCTATTTAGGTAGAACATTTACTTACCAATATATTCTTTACGCTTTGGAACAAATCAAGAAGAGTAATTTCTAGAACATAAATGTGATATAAAGCAAACCATATTAGACCAAAAGCTTGAGAATGTGATCTATTATGTGAGGTAAAGTTAAGAATGTTCCTTTTCTCTGTTAAGATCAGGAAAGGAGATTTAGACTTGGATTAATTACCTACTGAGGTATAGCCAATTTGAGCAGCTACTATCCATGCAAGGAAGTAAAAGGATTGAATCTTGAGTCTTGTTTCAGAAGGCTTGAAGGAATTCCTCATTTAGAGTCATGAAGTGGGTGTTGGATAGAGGGTTTTTCTAATGTAAACTGCGCTGTGAATTTAGAGTCAGAGCATGGAGATAAATGACAAGGCCAAATCTCCTGGACAGCCTGAATAACCCAGTGTGACCCTCTGTCACTACGCTCTATTCCAGCGTCTTCCTGCTCTTCCTGGGCTCCAGGGAGCTAGCCTCTTGCAGTTCTTCAGTCTTACCAGGTAGAGTCCTGACTCGAGGCATCTGCATTTTGTGCTTCTTCTAACTTAGGTACTTGTCCACCAGATAACCAGGTGGCACCCTCCCTCACTTCCTTGGCTTCATCAGAGAATGTGCAGAGAAGCAGCAGGAAAAACGAAGTAAACGAAATTGCTCCTCCTCAGAAACCACTGCCTAAATTCTGGCTTTTATTACCTTGTTGATGAAAATAAGGCTAGTCTAGTGTTCTAGTATCTGATAAATTCATGGCAACATTCACTTTCCCTGTAGCTAAGTTGGGGAGTAGAAGGTAAAAGGAGGCTGAAAACTTAATCTTCTTAATCCAGACATTAATTTTCACGCTCAACTAACTTTCCTGGTCCTGATAACTAGAATAATACATCTATGGGAATATTATGGGATTACTATAATCTACATATAATATGAGATGCTAAATAATGTGTTTCAGAGAAGCAAAGTACCTTAGGATTGAGATGCTGCTATCAAAATATTCAGGCGATTTGTTCAGAAAACCAAAAATCACAGCTTAGAACGAAAGCTCAAGAAGAGTTTACTAAAATTATTTAAGTCTTATCAGAAATAAACATTTTAAAACCTCATATTTCTCTTTAGATATAAAGGGTCTTGCTTGGATGAGAAATCTTCTGAAATAAGATGACACAAAAAGGGAAGTAAACACATAGGACAAGAGACGAACTATAAAGCACATCTTCTTGTCTTTAATATTGTCCTGCTAATAATGTGAGTAAGCCAAAAGCTTCGCTATGTGTTCTGAATTATAATTTCCTTACTGATTATATTACATTAGTAATAAAATGGCAATGGAGTTTGCTGGAAAAAAAATATCAAAATGATATAAGCTGACTAAAGAAATTTTCGTTTCTAACCATTCTGAGCAATTCACATGCTCTTGTGATATCAGCAATTTAGATAATTAAACCATTCTGTATACATACTAATAGCGAGAGAGCAAACACATTTTTCTTATTGAACATTCACAGTAAGAAAAAGGTTCTGAACAAATGTTGACTGGGCAGTTTGCCTCTGACAGTTTCATCTTACCCACAAGTTAAATCTTCCTTTTTAATGATCTACTTTTTCCATAGGCATTATCTCAGAGATGATGGAAATTAAAATAGTATGTATTAAATGTTTCTATATGGTGAAATATTTTTCTACTCAGAGATCCACTCCTATTGATTATGACCTACCCATTAAAGAAGGAATCGTCTCAGTAAGCCAGAGTCTTATGAAGAATGACCCTGTCATAATAATAAAGAAATGAAGGCATAGCCATTTCGGAACACAAACAACAATCTCTAGACTTGACAAGAGTGACAAGCTGTAATTGGATTTTAGAGATCACCTATCTCAAGAGCCTCATAGTACAAAACAAGGAAATTGAGACAGTGAGGTCACAGAGCTCATTAATGGCGTAACACAGAATCTGTGTTCTCAAATATCTCCTTAATTTACCACACATCCTTCGCCTGTAATGTTTTTTCTCCTCCTGCTGACCCCACCTCCCTGCCCAGTAAGTTTGTTTGTTTTTTTTTTCATTGTACAATATTCAAACAAAATATCTGGGAGGGGCACCATTCCCATGACCATGCCTGTCCTCACTCATTGCTACCATTACATTTGTCCTTGTCATGCACCCACCTATAGGCCAATAACTATAACATAAAAACATTTAAGCCTATCGCAGTTAATTTTTAAAATCTGTCTCGATAATTCTGAGGCCTGCTTGGATAGGAACAATATCTTATTAATAATAGAATCTATGTGTGTGACTGAGCTTCTGTCAGAAAGGCACACACACAAAAAAATGCTCCTTGGTGATTGAAACAAGAGCATATGTCACCAAGTGTGATGGCTTAAATACAAAAATCCATACTTCACTGGACAAGGATAGCTTCTAGTTGAATGATGTAAAATGTAGTATAGACACAATGGAGTTGTGCTTAAATTGAGTACCATTCCTGTTCTTTTACAGGCCTGTGTGATATACATAATCTTTTTTTCCAGAGTTTCAAAGAAAAACAGCTTTCTTGGCAACTGGACAGGTATAAGCAGAACACAAGTAGCAGGAAAGCCAAATCTCTTTAGCATCTAGTTTCTGCACAGGCAATGTGCACTGGAAATAGGGAACAAAATAAATATGGCAATATAAAAACATCATCAAATGTTGAAATATGGGAAATCAGACATTGAGAATTCAATGTACTTTAGAAATCATCCCTGTTAGAATAAAATGACCAGACAGGTAGGAAGTAGCATGGACACGGAAGTGCATTAGAGAGTAATGTAATATCAGTGGGAAAAGGGAGTCTGATAAACGGACCAGAAACAGAATAATTTCCATAAGGAACACGTGCCTAAACTGTTCCCTGGCATCTTCCTGTTGTCCTATAGAATATCACCTTGGGAATTTCACGTATGTAGTTACTCTTTCCAGGGACACTATCCACAAAATCCTCCCAATTTGCCTAAACTTCCCCTTCTCATCCTTTTGATGCTCATCTAAACTTTCACTACAACCCCTACCCTGAACTGTTACATAATCAGGCTGACTTTTAGTCAAATGGGAATATTATTGAGCTTTCATTATTGATAGAAAACAATTACCCATAGGTATCATATTTCTGCATGTTTTATGAACAGAGACACTGTCAGTTTTTGTTCTAGATTATCTCCTTACAGGTATTTATAAGGCAAACAATGTTAGTATAAAGAGAGAATATCTTGCTTAGGAGAAGTGAATAGATTTGTTTGCTGTCCAGGATAATAGAGCAAATGTCTCCCTCTGGGAAAGAGTTGAGCAGGTTTGCTTGAATACCATTAAAGAATGGTAGTTCCCTAAAGTCGGAGTTGCTCAGCTGTGACATAGCCCCACTGTGTGTGCACAATTCACCCAGGCTCCTCCGTATCACTTCCAGGGAATTTGGGGGGCAGGAGGAACAGATGCAGACTTGATGCATAGGCTTCCTGCTGTACAATGTGAGAGTCTTTTATCTCTGACCCAGAAATCTCATGTCTTCCTCCAGCATCTATGACATGGAAGACGTTGACTTATAAGCTTTCAAGTATGGCAAAATCTCTAATCCTTCACAGTTTTTGACAAGTATATATTCAACATAATTCCAGTGCTATAAATACAATGCTGAGCGGCGATTATGCCCCTGCTCTAACTAAATTTGTATTTTATAGAGGGAGACAAACAAAAGCTCATGTAAATAATAAAGACCATGACAGTCACAGTTCCACGTAAGTGCTGTAATGGAAGGCAAGAGGAAGCTGTGAGAGAAAATAATTGTAGGTATAGAGAGTGGGGTAGTGAGGAAAAAATATCTCTAAGTGACATTTAAGGGATAGGAATTATAATGTAGAGCCTTCCACTAGAAGTATGAGAGAGAGTGTTCTAGACAAACAATACATCAAAACAAAGGGTTCTAAGATGTATTTGAATGTCAGAAGACCAATATGGCTAGAACGAAGAGAGAACAAGAGCAAAAATGTTTGAAAACTATGTATGAGAGGTCGTTAGGGTCCACAGTATACAAAAAGTTCTTGATAGAGGATTTGGTTTAAAAAAATCTGAATTTTCTAAGTAAAATTGGATTTTATTTTAGAAGGGGAAAAATATACCTGGCCATAGGAAGTAATGACATTTGATGTCTGTTTTAAGAAGATGTTTCAGATTCTAGTAGAAAAACATATTTGAAGAGGTTAAACGGAATCAGAGAAACAGGGTAGAAGCAATAGAATTTAGGGGGCCATTCCTAAAACAATAGGCAATAGATGGAAATATACTGGAGTAGGGTAATAGCAACGGAGATATAGAGAATTAGAAAACATCAACACATATTTTAGAAGTAGAACTGACACAATTAGTGTTCAGTGTGGCTGGTGAGTGAAAGAGAAGGAAAAATTAATGTCTAGGTTATTGGCAAAAACAGTTTTCTTCCTTAGCATTTGTTGAGGAGCATGTGAGTGTCTGGTACACGGAAATACAACAGTGAACAGAATAAATTCCCTGCCATCAAGCAATACACATTCCAGTGGGAGACAGCAACAAGTAATAAATAAAAATGTTGCAATGTTTTGGGAAATTATGTAATGAAGTGATAAGCACTGCTGGAGAAAAATGAGAAAGGGTCACAGCATAGAAGATGAAAAGGATTCTCTTTAGATAGTGTGGTTAGGAATGGCTTTTGCTGAGAAAATGGCATCTGAGAGGAGAACTTCATGAAGCAGGTGAACAGGCCAGGCAGACAGATATTGGCATGATATTTGGGTATCTCATGCAGAAGGGAAATTATAAAGGTCTTGGGGTGGCCAGGTTCAATAAGTATGATTTCATTTTCATTCGTTTCTGGCTCTAATTCCTGAATGAGCTTTTTTCTTTCCCTTCTCTCAAAACTCTAAATAAATAATTGAACATATACCGTCAGGCCCACTTTGTTAATCAATGTATTTCTCCCCGCAGAGCACCGGGCACAGATTTGGCTTCCAATAATCAGTTGCTCCCAAATTAACACCTCTTTCTCTGACAAAAGCGGTGTTTTCTTTAAAAAAGAAACAGTCTCACAGAACGCTATTTAAACTGGGACTCATTCATAAATGATTTATTTTTCCTGGCCTCTGTCCACTCTCCTGTGAATTGCTGTTTCCCTTGACCTCTCAGGGGATTCAGCACATTCTCGTTCAGCTGGATCTTTGCCACCTGCATATAAACTTGCCTTAACTTAGCCCATCCTAAAAATAAAGACAATTTCAAAACCCTACTTGACTCCAATATGCTTTCGTCAGATATGCTGTCCAATGCCCTTTAAAGTTGTCAAGAGTTGTGTATTGCCACTCCTTCCTCATATCCTATTTGTTCTTTATGAACATTATCAATTTGGCTTTCTCTCTTTCGACTCAGTCTTGGAAGAGTATGCCAATTTTATTACTCTTTTAAAAGAAGTAGCTCTGACTTTGTTTAATATGTATTTTATCTCTTCCTAATTAATACCTGCTCGTCTAATAAGAAAAGCTAACCACAGAGACCTGAGTGTTATCCTGGCGTCCTGTATTTTTTATATATTTACTCATTCAATCCTCACCAAACTCTGCAAGACAGGTGCTATTACTATCCCCCATACATTATAAATGAGGAAAATGGACAGCTTAAGTTACCTTCAAGATCAAAAACCAGTAAGAGAGAAAGCAGAGATTCATATGTAGTCGGTCTGGCTTCAGAGATAATACCTCCTCGTTAAGGCTTACCTTCTACTTTCTTTGGGTTTATTCTATAGCTTTTGTTTTTTAACTTTTCAAGTCGGATGCTTAGCTCATTAATTTTAACCTTTTTATCCTAATATAAAATTTAAGGCTACATATTTTCGACTGAATTACACTTCATTTATGTTATACAAGTTTTGATTATGTAATAATTTTTAAAACCACCCCTATTTTCTAATATCCATTTTTATTTTCTCTGATCTACCAATTATTCAGAACAATGTTAAATCCCTAAACTCATGCAGGTTTCTTGATTATCCTGTTTATTGCTAGATTTCCTACTTAACAGAGCTATTGTCAGACATGCTGTCTGTATGATACTTATCTTGTAAAACTGGTTGTGATTTGCTTTATATCACAGGATGTCAATTTTCATAAATGTCCATGTATGTTTGACTAAAATTGTTGAATCTGTACTACTGGGTACAATGCCTTTCATATGCTCATTATATCCAGTTTATTGATTGTGCTGTTCAAATCTCCAATATTCTTACCGATGTCTGGCCTGTTTGATCTATCAATTATTGTGGCAGTTAAGTAAAATGTCCAAATACAGGTGTATATTTTCTATTTCTTTTTGTGGCTTTACAAACATTTATATTCTGTTTTTAAAATAATTTTATAAAGTGTATGAAAGTAAATAATGCTTATGTAAACTGAATGAACTGAATTTTTATCATCATGCTGACACTGCCTTTAATAATGCTTTTTTTTTATTACAGACTATATTGTCTGATGTTAAAAAATTGTACAAGTTTTCTTTTGGTTATTATTTTCCTCTTTTGAAAATTTTTAATCTTAATGTCTGTATTTTTTATGATTTAGAAGTTGTCTTATGTAAAGAGCATATCGCTGAATTTGGCTATAAAGTGAAAAAGTTGTGTTCTATTAGAACACTTAATTCAATTAGTATATTTATTGTCTTAATTGGTGGCTTATTTTTGCCATCTTATTTTATGCTTTTATTTATCTCAGTTACTATGTGTTTTCCCTTTTACTCTTATTTCATAGCTTCATCTGGATTGAGCATTTTATTTTTCTCATTCTTTTTTTCCTGAGCTATCTAGAAAGCTATAAACTCCATTTTCATTTCATTTGTTATCCTAGAAATAATAAACTTCTATAGTTAACATAACAAACATTCAAATCCATGAACATACCAACCTCCATTGATAATACAAGGACTTGAAAAAGCATTACCATAGATAACCTGTTCATGATTTATACGTTATCGTTGGGGATTTGTTGTTGTTGTTTCTTTCTTTTTTAAATTCCACAGGACATTCTTATTATCATGGTTTCAGACATGTTCGCATACATACCACTTTCTTTGCTTTTCATTCTGCCTTGCAAATCAAGATTTTCATCTGTGATCACTTTAATTCTGCCTAAATAAATTCTTTAAGCATATCCTTTATAAGTGGGTGCTAGTGACACAATCTCTCACATGCCTTTCATGAAATGTTCTTTGTGAATATTTTCTCTGGATATAGTATTCTAGTTTCTGTTCAAATGTCAACTAATGAGAGATTCCCATACTTACTCTCTCTTGCTTGGCTTCTTCATACCAGTTCTCTCCATTTCATATGTGTTCGTGTATTTTCTCTCCCTCTCTACTAGAATCTAAACTCCAAGAAGAGGGGGAACGGTATGGTCTGTTCACTAGTGATTCTCCAGGAACTAATGCGGTCTCTTGACTATGATAAGCCCTTCAAGAATATTTGTTTTAAGATTAAATCTTAAGTTAGGAATCATTAAGATTATAAAGATGTAAATATTTGCCATGAATGCAAGGATCTTTTCTGCCTAATCACCTTGTATTCTCAATGTCTAGACTGTGTTTATAGATGCCAAGTCTTTTATAATTGTGGACTAAAAAACAAATGAGTAAACAAACCTCAATAGCTAAAAATAATACACTCATCAATAACAATGATGATCCTGAGAGTCTGGATTTCAAAGGCAAGTAAAATTTTGCACACAATTCTCATATATCAGCAGGACATATAGAGTTAGCTTAAAGGTTTTTGCCATCATGGCTATAAAAGCATACAAAATTACCACAGTATTTTCATATGAGAAAAACTTTATAATATTAAAAATAATGGAAGGGAATAATCTCAAAATAAAATATTCATTTAAATTGAGTAAATCTAGTTTTATGAAAACTTCACTAATTTTTATTTTTTATTGTCATTTTGTCTTTGTCAAGAGAAAATTTTATCACAGAATCTATTTGCAGGCCACGAATAGTAACTGGCAAACAAGAATTGAAAGTATGTATTTTAACATCTTAATCTCTGGGCTGGTAATTCCCAAAATGCTTAATCAAACACTTCCTTCACCCACTCTATGTGTATTCCAATGAGATCTAATAATAACTGAAAAATAGTAACTTGAATAATTGGACTTTTAATAATTTTAATCATTACTTGATTTTAAAAATTATTTATTTTCTTAATTTCCCAAAGAAATGTTATTCATATATTAATTAAGGAACCCTGGGCAAAATTCTAAAATGAAGACAGATGGTAGGAGAGGAAAAAGCTAATGGAGGAACAGTTAGGCATTTGGCACCACCAAA
>NW_011888794.1:6277607-6306894 GCF_000151845.1 Pteropus vampyrus
TCAAAATAATAGCCATATATAATGGAATCCATAACTTTCTAAATACAAGATTGATCTATGTCTCCTAAATGTTTCTAATATATCTAGTATGTTGTTCATTAAATATCAGAAAAATTGCTAAAATTCATAAATGTATTTTAGGCTATGCTCATGGAGGTGCCATTAGAAGCAGTTAGTAAGAATAAACTAAAAGTCAATGACAGAACTTACTGAAACAAAAGATCATATTATAGTATTAACTGTCATTTTAAATTAAATATATAGAGAGAGTCAACATTCTGATATCATTTTTCTTAAGACCGTAGTAAATATTTAAAAACTTAGATTTAATTATCAGGTACTAACAGAGATATGCTTTTAGAACTTTAAAAAAAGTCTTGATGACTATTAAATGACTTACAAATAAATATAAAGTCTCTTCTGGAACATATATAATTGAGGTAATTAATTAAATTCAAATCGATCAGATTAATTTGACACACCTTTCAGGGCAGTAAAAATGTGTTATTTGAGACTTCACTAAGCAGCCTTTTGCCTCAATTATCCATTCCACTGCACAGAATAAAATTATAGGACTTTTGATCTAAGCTTCAGCTCATACATTTTGGTAAAGATTTAGAAATACCAGCAAAAAACCCTTTTATTTCATTAATATGATATGTCCATACTCTATTTAGATCCCTAAGAGCTCTATGGCTGCAGATAAGTGGAGTGTATACGGTATCAGAATAAGTGTTATTTAAAAACACAATTATCTAATATTTCATATGTCATTGCTAGTAAGTTATTTCTTAGTTAACTCTTTCCTAACATCTCAAGGACTAGTTAATTGAGTGGATTACCAAAAAGTAGATGGGTTTCCAGAAATATTGGAATAATAGAACTGAACTTTTATTTGGTTGGCTGCTAAGATAGTTTATACTGAACTCCAGAAAAAGCAGCTCTCCCATCCATCTTATAACTAGGTCTAAATCTGTTTAATTGTTCCTTAAAATTTTTTGGAGTTAGATTACATACATTGAATATGAGGTCTATTATTTCACTGTGATTATAATGACACTGAAGCAATAATACAGTATCGGTATTATTATATCCAGTATATACATACTGGATATAGTCTAATAATACAGTATTACAATAATACAAAATTCATAAACCTGGTTATTTGTGCTCATATCTTTATTTCTGTGCCTGCTTCTCCTCTTGTGATCCTTGAGTCCATGGGGGTTTGTAACCATCTTCCTGGGAGTCTAAGAGATTTTTCTATAACACATATATTTACATTTTATATTGTATTTTCCATGACAACATATAATTTTTTTGTTGACCAATTGTTTGGTTCTTCTATCTAAGTACAACACACAATTTCTTGACTTGCCAGTTTAACTGCTTATAGTACATTGCACTATTATACTGCAATGTGTTTTTTATTATCTCAAATGTAACAACATCCGAGAATACTAGAGGTTGTAAAATCTGTGACTGACTAGTAATTTTATTTAAATTCTAATTAGCATTATCCAGAGGCTCATTCAGAACCAAGAACTGTCAGAGACCTTGATCATGCTTCAGATATTGTAGCAAGGGTGTTGTATGAAATGTAGTTAAGCAAAGGTCAGATTTTGAGAAAACCCAATGCACGTGATTTAAATATTCAGCATTTTTTCCTTTCTTATACAAAAAGAATGTACTGACAACTATAAAACATTAATATGTTCTTTAAAATTACTGATGAAATAGATTACCAAAATATTTAAATAACTATACATGCATCCCTACTTAATAATGACTATCTTTTAAGTATAAAACTTCGTCGAAACTGAAGGATTGCAGAGATTTACAGAGCTATGTCATTAATAAGAAGAAAAAAATACACTACTTTGGGGAATGTGAATTATTTATAATGTGATTTTACTACATGGATACATAGATAATTTCTCGATCTTCCGCATTGATTGATTGTGTAGAAATAGCTATAAAATTTAATAAAGTTTAGAACGGAAGTTTTGGAAGTTTTGATTAACCTCGTTGTAATTAAGGACCAAGCAGAGGCCAGATGACATTTCAGCTGAGATTTTTTTTTTTTAAGTTTTTAATAAAGAGACTATTTAAGAAGTGTTAGAAGGACTGAGGGAACCAATAGGCAACACCGAGTCACTCATTCATGAACAACAGCAGGAAGACAATATCACATGACACTCACCAGTGGGTACAAGAAACTATGTTATTAGAATTTTGTTGAGAGCAGGAACCTTGAGAAAAAGGTTGCCTGACAGAAGCTATGGACAGAATACAATTTCTACAAACTGTAAGGGTGAAGGAACAAAGGGATTAATTAATCCGAGTCTTCTTTCTTCCCTCACTCTGATCTCTTGCAGATACCTCAAACTGGTCAAACCCCCACTCCTGTGCCAAGGAGGCTGGGGAAGGCATGCCATAAAGAAAAATCTGTCAGGGCACACAGCAAGGTAAATGAGTTGGAGCAGGGACAGGGGGTGGGCAGTGGGGGAGGTAAAGAGACTATCTAATAGAATGCCCTCTGTAAGGTCTGACTTATTAAAATAAACAAACAAGAGACTTACATGTGAAAAAATTCAACAAATAGATGATGCACTTAGGGGTCTCAGCAATCATCTGATCTTGTTGCTTTCATAGCCTACATTATTTCTCATTCGAACTGCAGCAATGCACTCTGAAGGGCCAGCGGGATGCGTTAGACAAGTAGGTACTCAGAAAAGGGTCTGCAGAAGTTTTCTCTCTGCCCTCCCCTGATCACGTAGCTTCCCCTCCTTCTTGAAACTTGCCATTATCCTGATGCCTGGTGTACACGGCCTTGCTCCTTTTTCCACTTTCATCACCTATAATACACCATTTCCCATATTCTAGTTTTATCAGAATGGAACATTTTGGATATTTCCTTTTGCTGTTTTCTTTCATAACCCTTGATGGAGATATCACCTTCACGTCATAAAACTCACCCTTTTGAAGTGTGCCATTCAGTGTTCTTTTAGCATAGTCATTGAGCTGTGCCTGGCTGACCAGGAGAACGGGAGAGGCTCAAATCAGTAAAATCGGACATGAACAGGGCACAACCAATATCGATTCCACAGCAATAAAAATGATAAGGGACTACTGTAAACAATGATTTTCCATTCACCAGGTAATGGACACTGAGGCTATATCCACTTTTTGCTTATAGGATGCTTCTGTGAGCACACGTGTACGGATTTTTCGTGAAGGTATAGTTTCATTTCCCCGGTAGAAACCTATGACAGAAGTGTGACTGATGAGTCATACTGTTAACTCTCGCTTTAGCTTTTTGAGAATCCATCGTTGAAGCCCTGGGGGCATAAGCATTATTTAATGGACATTTTTAACGTTGCTAATTCAGTCTCTTTCCTTGATATAGGTCTACTCCTTCTCTATTACTTCTAGAGTCAATTTCAATAATGTGTGCTTTCCAGGAATTATTTCATCTAGGTTATGAAAAATTATAGGCCCCACCATGAAAGTATATACGTATTGTTTTATGCAATTGGTTTTTCAATCAGATGAGACATGCTGGGAGAAGAAATACACATTTTTATTGGCTGTTAACTTTTTTTTAATTAGCTTTACTGGTGCTCTCAATTTTTGGCATAGGTTTGATTGAATTACTGTCTTGGTAATTTCCTTTCACATGAAGAACTTTTTAAAGTATTTCTTTTAAGTGTGGTCTGCTAGCTATGAAATGTCTGTTTTTGTTTCTCTGTGAATGTCTTTATTTTATATTAATTTTTGAAAGATAATTTTGTTTGACCATGAGTTTTGATTGACTTTTTGTTTGCAGCACTTTGAATAAATCAGCACACTATCTTCTGGCCTCCGCTGTTTCGACAGTTAATTTTATTGAAGTTCCCTTTTATATGATTCTTACAAGGACTTGCTGCTTTTAAGGTGTTCTTGAAAATCTTTTTCTTTTATCAGTTTTACTATGATATATCTGAGTGTGAATTTATTTCTTTTTATCTTTCTTAGAATTGGTTTAGAGTCTTAGAAGTATAGATTAGATTTTTCCTCAAATTTGGGAACTATTCAGTCATTATGGTTTGTTTTCTTTGCTTTTAATTCTTTCTCTCTCATCTCACTCCCTAGAATGTATAGTCTTGGGCATGTGACAGTCACCCAAGCATAACAATGGCTTTAGCAGGGCTGTCTTTGGCTGCCTCTAAACCCAGATCACTCGGTTAAACTGTAGGCCTTTCCTGGTATCACACCAACAGTTAGGTTCCACTAATTGCTGGTTGATTGCTCTATTGTTTTTGACAATGCCCTGGAGCACAAACTGCACATTACAATCTGATTAAATTAAGACCTCTTTTCAGGGATCGTTTTTTCTGAGGTACATCTTTAAAATTTGTTCTGACCACAGAGGGCTCTTCTTAGCTGTCTCTTTCCCTGATTCTTTCTGGTACATTAACTGGCCTACAGTTCAGCTTTTTCTCATGGAGCTACCCGCTTCCTGTTCATTGCTTAACAAATATAGTCAGTTCCCTTGGGGAGAGCTTCAAGCTCTCTGTTCTTACAGCCGGCCTCTTCCCTGGGCTGACTGTCTGCAGCACAGCTCCAAAGCTGGAGATGTAGACGGTCGCCAGCTTTCTTTGAGCGACGCCTTTCCTTAATAGCATGGAGCTGGGGGGGAGGAAGGGATGACAGCCTCTGCTTCTTCTCCTCTTACTTCTTCTTCTTGCCATACAAGCAAATGAGGGTATTTCAGTATTCTCAGTCTCCCACACCTAGGGTGGAACTTCCAACCTACAGGAGTAGACAGTGGGTATAGGAAGACTCTGAATCCTGGGGCATGAGGGAGGGGATGAATGAAAAATGCTGACAGCCTGCTTCTCCTGGGGAAATAGCACAGTCATTGGCTGAGAGCTAGAGAAGAGGAAGCTCTCTATATTCTTTGCCAGGGCCATCCAGACAGCGCTTCCATCACGCTGAGCTGGGGAGGTAGCACAGAGCATGGGAGTGATTGTGACAAGTGCTTGTACACTTGCTATTCTTCCTGAGATTTAGTAGACATTCTTGAACAAATGTTTCTACATTTGCTGTATGTCTACAGGATTATTTCCAGAGACGATAGATAATTGTTATTTTTCATCAGTTGCAGTTACTTTACTGGAGAGAGTCCACAGTGACATTCAGGAAATTGTGCATCAGCAAGCTTTCTTCCTTTCCTCAACAATAACTGCATTCACTTATATTGACAAATGTGGTTTGTATTGTTCATTAATTGTCATTGCCTTACATTATTCCATCTTATGACTATCCCACAATTCTTTTTTCCTGATCTAATACAGATGGGCATTTACAATACAATAAATGCTGCTATGAATATTACTGTCAATGTCTCTTTAGGCACAACTACAGGACTTTATCCAGGTTATATGTCTAGAATTGCAGTAGCTAGATTATATGAGAATAACCAATGGTTATTACTTAATGACAAACTGTTTTCAAATAATACTTTCACTAGCAGTGTTAAGAAAATTCAGGGTGAATCTCTATCCTCGACATAATTTAGTATTACGTCATTTGCAATTTTTATCTTTACCACTGAGGTTCCATTTTCTAATTATTAATGAAATTGTTTTTTCATCTGGTTCTTGGCCATGTATATTTCCTACTTGACAAAGTGTATAATTTTTTGCCCATATTTCTGTTGTTCTGTGTTTTTATTAGTGATATAAAATTTTTTTAAAATTCTGTAAACTACTAGTACTTTGTCTAATACCGATGCTGAATATTGGGGGAAACTTGCAAATATTTAATCTAAGTTTCCAGCTGGTCATTTCATCTCCTAAGTATATTTTGATGAATCTAAGATCTTAAGCTCCATATAACTGAATTTATCATTTTTTTCCGTGAGAGTCTGGATATGACCCACAGTGCTCTTCCATTTCTTAGCACAGGTAGGACTTTGTGCTCATCAAAGGCAAAACGCATCAAGCTGAGGGCTCTTCCATTCGTCACCACAGGCTGTGCTCCATCCACATCACTCTCGCTTTCTGCATCACAGGCCGCGATCCACCTACAGTGCCGTTTCATTTATCTCCACAGACACCTCCGATTCTGTAGTGCCCTTGCGTTCATTACCACAGGCTTCATCCATCAACGGCTTCTCTCTCTCACGGCTCTATCCGTAATGCTTTGTCATTCTTCACCATGGTCAGTCCTTCACACTTGGTGCTCTACTCGTTACCAGCCACAGTGTTTTTGATTCTTCACCTCAGGCCCCGCTCCGTTCCTGGTGGTTTTTTTCTTTTTCTCGTAGGCCGGTGCCGCATGCGTAGTGTTTTTCCATTCTGTACGATAGACACGGCTTCTTCCACTGGGCTCGTCTATGCCTCTTCACAGGCACGGTCCTTCTGTAGGATCCTCCGGTCATCACCCAAGCACTCACTGTTCCATACATGAAGCTCTTCTTCCACTTCCACAGACGACCCACGTTTTCCGCTCAGTCAGCGCCTTCCCTTCTGTTAATTTCTCAGTTTTTCTTCCTCCATTATTTTACTATCTAATTCCGAGGTTTCTTTGGTTTCAAATGTAATGATCGTTCCTATGAAAAACCATTCTGACCCTACAATGTAAATTGTATCATTCGTTTATATTCTCCCCTGTTGGCTGTATTATTTTTATAAAATCCTAATTTTGACTTGTTTCTGTATCATTTAATATTTTCTAAATTAAACTATGCATTTCATATGAATACTAGATATGCTAATGCATTTTTTTCTAATGTGAAACACAAGGCCAGATAATAGATAATTAGTAATACTTATTTTTAAAATGGGTGGGCAAATGAATAAGAGAATAAGCATTAATTACTTCAAGTCTGTCTCTGTATTTAACTTTTGTTTTGGCAGGGCAAGAATCTTTACCAATTTGAACTTACACTATAGCCATGTGCTGCACAATGACATTTTGGACAATGACATGCCACACATATAATGGTGGTCCCATAAGATTATAATGGAGTCAAAAACTCCCTCTTGCCCAGTGACATCATAGTCATTGTCACATCACAGCACAATGCATCAGTCAGGTGTGTGTGATGATGCTGGTACAAACAAGCCTGCTGCGCTGCCAGTTATATAAAAGCATACACGTCTAATTAGGTACAGGACATCATACCTGATAATGATAATAAACAACTATGTTACTGGTTTATGTATTGCCTATACTATACTTTCTATCATTATTTTAGAGTGTACTCTACTTATAAAAAAAGTTTGCTGTAAAACGGTATACTGTGTTATGCTAGCAACAACCTCATACATGCCATTTTCCATGTCTCTTGGTTTTACCGTTTTCTCT
Source organism: Pteropus vampyrus (assembly GCF_000151845.1). Lineage (NCBI taxonomy): Eukaryota > Metazoa > Chordata > Mammalia > Chiroptera > Pteropodidae > Pteropus > Pteropus vampyrus. The sequence goes on from NW_011888794.1 coordinate 6,284,964, forward strand.
TGGGCTTGATTTAATCTGTGTTATTGTGCACAGTAACATGCTGTACAGGCTTGTAGCCTAGGAGCAGTAGACTATGCCGTATAACTTAGGTGTGCAGTAGGCTAGACCATCCAAGTTTTTATGATGTTCACACAATGACAAAATCACATAACGATGCATTTCTTAGAACGTATCCCCATCTTAAAGCGGCATATAATGGTACTTAAATATATTTACATTTGCCAATCTTTTGATATAGAGGTAAATCCTTTCTGTTAACAACATTTGCATTCCATGTCTTTTTTAACCTCACTTATGATTTCCCAATTTCTTTTCTTTAAGATAGATCTATAACTTTAACACATTTCTTTAGTATTCTTATCACAGAATTATTTGCAAACTTACAAGGTATCTTCTCATTTCTAGTTATCCACATTGAATTTGAAATTATTTTTGATGGCTTGTTTTTATTCTAATCACCACCTTCACAGCAAATGTTAGGTGTACATGGTCTTTAATAAATTTATATAACACTTTAACAAATTCAGTCGCATGAATTCATTTGGGAACAAACAAGGTAAACCCTTGGTAAGCATTCAGCTTGACAAGTAGAAACGTGAGGGTAGAAAAGAGCACTATCACCAGCCCATCTACGTGTATGTCATGCTCTGGGAATCAGTAGTTTAACAGGCTGTGAAGAATTGTAGCAGTTAATTTAGTAATTGAATTAACTGCAGGTCAATTAACAAACTTCGACTGTTGTCCTTCACAAGATATTTTATTCAATAGGCTATGGAGACATTTTGAAGGCAGAAAAATATATCATAAGTAGTTATATAAATGTGTCAGCCTTTAATAGACAAAACTGAATTTTTTCAGTGTTTAAAGTATAACAGTACATGATTAATAGCAGAGAACTATCATCTGAAATTTTTGTTATTTTTAATCAAAATGCTATTCGTATCATTGAATTGTATGTCTCCATGACAAAATGTGAAATGTTTCCACTGGAACAAAATTGTCTTTAAAAAGAAGGGTCCCTTAACCAAGTGATCAGGGTTACACATCACCATTAATAAATCACACTGACATCATATACTTGGTGATAAGATGCAATGAGAAGGTGCATTGGCTTAGTGGTGTTCTTGTCCAAAATACACAATCCCAGTCTAACCACGATAAAACACCAAACAAGCATAGATCGGCAGACAGCTGAAAAAACATCTGACCAGTGATTTTCAGAAAGTGTCAAAGTCATGAAGCACAAGGGAAAAAAATTTAAATGCTCCCAGACAACTAAATGCAACAAGATATCATGGATCAGCTACCAGAGAGAAAAAGAACACTATTGGAAAAACAAGTGAATTCTGAGAAAAGCCTATAATTTCCTTAATAGTATTGTACTATTGTGAATGACTCAGTTCCAATAAATGCACCACAGTCACATAGGCGTTAACATGAGATGTTAGGTGAAGGCATATGCATCTCTTCTGTGAATTCAGGAGTATTGCAAATTTTTAAAAAGTTTAAAACAAGGGTTTTTTTTTTCCTATGCAGGGGTATTATAATATGTAGCTCTTTAAATGTTTTTAAATACCACTTTTTTCCCCAAAAGCCTATAACCGATGATTGCTTGTAAGAGACCAAACTCCAATCCATGTCATGCATGCTACTGTCTCAGAATAGCACTGTTTATAACATTTCCCAATGCTAATAATGCCTACTGGGGAAAATGACAAACTGTGGTCCCTCAAACATATTTCTGGTTAGCCATGAGTAAAATTAGAAAGTCACAGAAGTTCCAGTTTTTTTATAATTATTAAATTTTTCTAAAATTGTTTTACTCATTTTAGCCTTCTGAAGATAATACACTACCTAAAACTGTGGCCAGTTAGGCAGGCATGTATTATAATACTAAAGGAAAAATCCTATGGAGTGTGATAGCTTCATAAATCTAATTTGTTTCGTGTTTTGCCACACTGCATAGCATCTGGCTACACGAAGCTGTTGAACTTCAGCATACGAACTAAAACTTTGCTATGAACTTGTTTGCTCAGCTAAATTTGTAAGACGTTTTGCACTCTCAAGTCTGAAAATGTATAATGCAATATCATTTGTTCAAATTACTTGACCCTGATATTTCACATCTTGGGATACCAAAGTAATAAGAGCAAACTAATAGCAAAGTAATAAGAGCTGTGTTCAGGAAGATAGCCACCACAATCATGCTGGTAAGTGAAAAATATTGAAATAGCTACGTATTTGAAGAAAGAGAAATGGTTTACTAAATTATGTATAGATTATGAAGTAACATCCAAACATTAAAAAATTAATATAGACTATAATTATATCTTACATTTCTGACATGAAAAAGAAGTTATAAATTACTACCTCAATTCCCCAAAATTTAAAAAAAAAATGTTAAAGCAAAATTAAATGAACTATAAATAAAAGACAGTTTGCTATTGCTTTACCTTGATATAAAACCAAATTCACAGACAGAACTAGGCTTCCATTGTTGTAAAATTTTGAATTAATTTTGACTCAACTTGAAGAATTTCCATATTATGTCCACATACGAAACATTTTCTTATGCTTCAATTCTAAATATAAAGAAATTTTGGCATGTACAAAATCATGTTAGATTTATTTTTACTTTTTATATATAGCCCTTATAAAAATAATTTCCCTACATCATTCAGATATATTGAACAAATATAAATATGTTTCTTTATGACATAGGCAACAAAGTTATACGTATAAAATGAAAGGTTGAAATTATTGATTTAGGTTTATTCAGACATTAACCAATCTTATTTTTCATTAGATCATTTCTCTTAAAGTTATATTTTTTTTCTACCTGGGTCCTGGGCAATGCATATGCTGTTTAATTTTAATTCACTCTCCAATTAAATCATTTTACTAAGTTCTATGTTATTACCTATAGATCTTCCTTACTGTGGGAGACTTTGGGTGAGAAACCCTGGTTAAAATGAAATTAATTTGTTACCATGGAATCGCAGAAGCAAAAATAGCACCCGCTGAGCTAGTGCACTTAGCCATCATCTCAAAGAGAAAGATTTCAAGTAAAGTAGCATTAGAGTCAGAGATTTCACTTCGTTGTTTAAATCCCATTAGTTGGAAGACAGTTGAGCTTCTCAAACTGCAAGGCAGCTGGCTGAAAGTTTAGATAAAATACAGAACTACTACTAATATATATGACACTGCGATCTGAGAAATTTCAGCAATGACATAATTAAGAAAACACACACACACACACACACACACATACACACACACACACACACACACACACGCCATGCCTTTGAAACGTTTAGAATTTAATAACTGTTTACTTAAACGTTCACGATAAATACTGATTATTTAAATATTTAAATTTAATATTGAAATTGCCCACTAGCTGCAGTTTCATTTAGGTTTTTAAAAGAGTGATTGCTCTGTCGTATAATTTAATATGATTTTTTGGGATTGCTAAATTACATACTTTTTTTAACAACTTATTTAAATGTATATAGCATAAGAAACATTTCACAAGAGCCTATAATATATTCTTTTGAGATTAAGATATCATTAAACATTGAGCCTATTCACTACTGTTCATTAGACAGTAAACTAATGATGACTCATGTATTAATCATCAACTTATATCTATCAAACAGAACAAACAGAATAAGTAACATAAATTATTAAATGACATGGTATGAGAAAAAAATTTTTCATACCTAAACATTATTATACCCAGGAGTGAAAAATCCTCTCCTTAGGAAAAAAAAATTATATTTCTTAGGTACTTTTGTCACAGTTTTCACTGTCATTTGTAATTTCTTAATCAGGTTTGTATTCTATTTATATTTTGTTTTCAAATTTTCAATTTTCTCATTCATATTTTTCCAATAGCTATCACAACACTTTTCAAGGATAAAAATTGGACATATGTTTAAGAATAGAAAGCATTTACAATGGATCACCTAAAACTTGGGAAACTAAGGATGGTGTTACTAATTTGTTAGGAAATAATAACTTAATTGCCCTCTCCTAGCTCTCCACTGGGTCTATAAGTAGCATCTTTGGTAAATGTTTAGTTTTTTATTTCTTGTAAAGAAGAACCTAGCATTATTTGATACTCAAACTTCTGATACTGAATTTCTAATTTCTCATATTTGCTTGGAGAATTGTGGAAGGCATTTCCACTCATCAAAGGACACAGGAGAATAGAAAGGGTGAGGAGAAGGTGGATAAAAAGTACGAAAGACTAGGGAAAAATGAGATGAAATAAAGTAATAGCAGTAATCATATAGCATATAATATGATACTTGCTTTTTAGGACAATCTCTGACCTAAATTATTATAGTCCATCTATGAAATTGAAGTTATGGGATCACCATTACAGTGAATCAGTTTAATTACCATAAATAGGTTAATGCCTTCACAAAGATTTTTCTGTTCTGTGGTAAGAAATTATTGTGAATTTATAAACAGAAGAGAGTAGAAATCAATTTGGGCCACCCGACTCATGTCAAAATTACCTGGAGTATTTTAAAAATTATTTTAATACTTAAAAATATTTTTAATTCATAAGGTAAAGTTTAATAGGTATATAAATTTTTTAAACTCTGACGTAATTAGATTCCTAATGTCAGGGTAATGATATATCTGTATTTTAATAGGATCTATAAGTGATCCTTCTGCAACGAGATGATCAAAGATTTTTTTATGCATTTAACATGGGTACGATATTTGAAAAGTTGACTTATTTTATGTATTATCATAACCAATCTGTAGAACGAGACAATTTTCCGTGTTAATGTATGTTACAGAATTCTCATTGAATCTATCTTATATTATAGGTAATTCTGCATCTACTCTGAACTTTTATCCATGCCTGTAAAATCTATTTAGTCCTTCATTTTTTTCCAGGCTCTAATTGAATATTTCCCTTGTAATTTGTTTGAAGGATCGGGCTTTAATGGTATTTGTTTTAGTTTTATAATTGAGCTCCCTAAGGGCATTTACAGAGGGAACTGGGAAAATGAATAGCCATAATCTGGGAATACTTTCGTACGTGTGAATTTATTTCTGCACCTTGTGCCAAGTCCACTATGTAAATGTCGGTTTGTTCCCTGCTTCTGGGTGAGTAAAGTCACTTTGATTAGAAGTCAGGGTGAAATAAATCCCTCGATCCATAAAAACTTTTTATTTTTTTTCTTCCTGTTTCTAGGTCAATGCTTTCTTTTATGAAGATACTCGCCTCTGCTCTGAAGCTGCCAAACAGATTTGTCTCCAGGACTCATCTCTCCTAATTAAGAAGCTGAGTCAGAGAGGAAAATAAAAAGACCCTCCCCATGACTTCTCTCCAGGCTCTTCACTCCTGATGATCCCTGTTTGCTCTTCCTTCAAGGTTTAGTCCAGGGACTCTTGTAAAATATCTTCCACTTATTTACCAAAGTTTAACATATGTTCAAGAGTAAATATCCATGGAGAATGTCCTGCCTTTATCTCTTCTGTTCAAACTAGATTTTATTTTGTGACTACTGTACAGAGCTTGCTAAATGATGATTAGGTCATTTTTTAGCTGGAGTTTAAGTGAAGTTTTCCTTCATAGACATACATGCACTTCCTCTGCCATTTCTCTCAGCTTCTCTAACATTAAAGATTTAACGTCTATAAGCCTGCACAACTTGGATTAAATTATTCTGAGTTTCTGTTTTGTCTTACATGTGGTTGTGCACATGACTCCATACGCTCAGAAGTAGCCAGCATTATTAAACGAGATACACAAAATGAGCACCGGTAAAATGTTGCACCTGACAGAAAACTGTCCAGTCAGTTAAAAAGAATCAAAACCAGAAACATACATCTAAGTGCTGCATTACTACTATTGTGAGCAACGGAGATGAAAACTGAGTTCACAGGTAGTTCTGTATTACACTAAATACAAGAACTTTTCAAATTTTGTGAAGTTTATTGGAATTACAAATGAGAAAAAGGGACAAACTTTTCTTCTACTCCAAATAATTTAGAAAAGTAGTTAACACCTTTTTCAGGGGAAAATGCCCATAGAAATACTGTCTGTTAATGAGATTCTTAAAATCATTTGGGAGTCTCACTGAGACATACTATCCCAGTGCACTCAATGCTCCTCACAATGAGGAACCTAGAACATAAAGTACTTAAGAGTCTGAAATTTTTCTTATTAACTGAAAGTATTTGTTAAATACATTAGGCTCTCTGAAACTTTTATAAAATTTATTGGAGTCACATATACTTAAAAGTGAAGAAATGTCCTATTTCTTCTTAATAAGGAAAAACAGAAACACTCTCTTTCCTCATATAAGAATGCTATTTGAAAAAAAAAAACTAATTTTTTTATGTATATTAATATAACCAATCTATAGAACTAGGCAAGTTTCTATATTAAGGCAGCATTACATAAACCTCACTGAATCTATATTTTATAGGTAATTCTCATAAAATAAATTCAGCATATGATTTAAAAGACTAATGGGGAAATTTTGACTTAATCACTTTGGGAATATCTACAAAGCAGAAAATTCAGAACTACTAGATGTCAACATTAGGCAGCAACAGAGAAAACTCTAGAAGTAAGTATGCCTCTGTCTGGCCAAGTTATATTCAGTATTTTTTCTCATGTCTACATTTTTTTCCTTTAGAGAATCCTCTTCTTGGAGATCTCAATTCAAAAGATGCTGTCACACATTTAAAAATGATCAATACGTAGAAACTCTCAATTAAAATTTATCTTTTTTCTGCTTCTTTCCCTGAAGAATTTTTTTTCTCAATTTGAACTAAGTTAATTTATATTCGAAATTTAATTGATTATTTTAACAATGTACTGCCATTTTCTTTGTTCGAACTAGGTGCCCATGATATTTTTGTTTTATATAGCTTAATGATTAAAGATACTAGACACATTTAAAACCCTTGTACTATCAAACAAAATCCAGTCAGTCTCAGGGAGCTGTGAATATTGTCTTCTGGCTGAGACGATGTTAAAAGTCTTTAGAGAGAACGAAACTACATATGTGAGTTTTGAAGACTAAGTATGCTTTGTAAAAACACAGATGAGAAAGAACACTTTCAATAATAATAATTTTTTTAAAATACGTGATGTAGGAAAGTTAAGCATCTCTTAAGGAATAGAATATAGCAGTACAATTTGGAGCCAGTGAACATTGTTTTTGTAAAGGGCTATAAACTAGGCAAGAAAGTACATATGAAAGGGGAATGTGCTCGGAAGTGTCACAACTAAAGTTGTTGTCATTTGGTTTTATTTGCTTTTAATTGATGCACCCGTAATAGTTAAGTTTCCATGCAGAGATTTTACTTTATTATTATCTTGGATCACTCAAAACCAGAATTTCAATAACAATAGAACTAATTGCTCCCCAAAGAGTAATATTTCCCTAATTTTTACTACTTTTATTAAAACTTAACAAACATTTCAACATGGATATCAAAAGTTCAAAAATCATGTTCGTACAACAGAATGAACACTTACCAAGTGAATACACCTATGTAATCACAGCACCAATGGAGAAACAGAACATTTTCAACACTCAGTACTCTCCTCATTCTTTTAATTACTATACTCCCAACAAAGATGATGGGTATCCTGACTTCTGTCACCATAGATTATTTCTGTCCGTTTATGAACGTTAAATAAATATAATTATATAATGTTTACTACTTAGTATCTGGTTTCGCTAACTTAACAGTAGGATTATAATACTTATGGTATGTGTAGGAAAATTTCTTTCTTATTTATGGTCATACAGTATTCCCTTGCCAATACTAAGAAAGAAAAACAATACCATTACCCATTTTACTATTGATGGTTATTTAAGCTGTCTGCTGTTTTCAGCTACTGTAAATAGTGTAGAAATGAAGAGCCTTTGTTGTGGTCTAAATTGTGCCCCTCCACCCCAATATTCATATGCTGAAGCCCTACCCCCCAATGTGACTGTATTTGGAGAAGAACTTTATAGAAACAATTAAGCTTAAATGAAACCGTAAGAATAAGGCCATAATCCCACGAGGCTGGGGTCCTTAAAAGAAGAGAGAGACATAAGAGATGTTTTTCCCTCCTCCTCTGAGCAAACACAGAGGAAAGGCCATGAGAGGACAGAATAAGAGGGTGGCTGTCTATAAACCAGGAAGAGAGGCTTCACCATAAACCACCCCTGGCAACTTGATCTTGGACTCTGGTCTCCAAAACTGTGAGAAAATAAATGTCTTTCATTTAAGCCACCCAGTCTGTGGTATTTTATTATGGCAACAACTAAAGTAGCATAATAAATTCCCACATGTAAATATCATAAAATTCTTGTATTCGTTGTAAAAAGAGAGGTTTTACACATTTTCATTAGTCTTATTCCTAGGTAACTGAAGTTTTCTGTAACTACTAAAATGCCATCGATCCTTAAATTTCACTAATTTTCATTACCAATACATAAAAATATAATTTTTTTTTTTAAATTGGCCTTGCATATAGTTCCCCGGAAAATTTCTTTTTAACGGTATTAGTTTATTTCTAGATTACCTTGCATTTTCTACAAACACATTAAGTCATCTCCAAATAAGTAATATTTCATGTCTTCTTTTCCAATTCTTATAATTTATATTTTCTTGTCTTATACAAGCTAAGGTTTCTAGTAAGATGACAAATAGAAATGGTAACAGTAGGCATACTTATTTTATTCCTGACTTCAACACAAACACTCTTGTCTTTCATTATTAAGCATAATGTTGAGTAGAAATCTTTTAGACGTACTCTTTAACAAATTAAGACAGTCCTTTAGCATTTCTAGTTTACTAAGATGTTTTTCATATATCTACCAAATAATAAAATCCATCTACTGAGAGTTTCATTTTTTTTTCCTTCCTTTTTATCAGTCAGGATTCGATTAGAGAAGCAGACCACTAGAAATGGTGTCCAAAAGATTATTATATGAATCTGACCTTACATAGTTTTGATAATTATGTAAATAATTTATGTAATTCTGTTGACTTGGAATCTAGTGCAGCACAGGGTACAGCTGCATCAGCAGTGCAGGCAACTGGGAAGGAAGATGGATGAGAGGTAGAGAAGACCATGGACAAACTAGAATCTATGAAGACAAGCTGGAACTCACAAAAAAAAAAAAAAAACTGAAACCCAACTTAGTCTCTCACCTATCTAAGCTTCAGTGATCTGAGTAACATGCAGGAGGATATGGTGCCATTTCAACTGACTCAGTAGTCAGAAAAGCAGAAAATAGTGACATAGAGGAAGCCAGAGGACCCACTATCGTGTACCAGCAACGTGAGCCAGTCGACTGATGACAGGGTTCTTGAGCTACAACAGCATCTAACTTTACTCTTACTCCCAAGCCTAAAAATGGCAGATGTTTAATTTCCACTTTCCAAGTACTGTGAAGATTTCTCTTGTTATCAATCTTAGACAGGCATATACAAGGAAGAAAATTCTGAGAAACATAGTTCCAGTTGAGCTTTCCTGACAACAGAACAAATCCAACTTGGCATCCATGCATACACAGCTATCCATACATAACTTCCAGATAAAGACGAAAGCAGAAGCCTGATTCCACACGGCATGATAGTATTATAACTGGCATCACCGAAATCATCCTACCTGTCAACCTTGGCCTCACCCCAAAGCGTCTTTCTCTTTAAGGTGGCAGATGTCGGGGTAGTGTGAGTTGAAGGGATGGGGGTGTTGAATGGGAGACCCATGTCATACCTATAAGCAAAAGCACTTCATTTAATTTCTGTTGTGAGAAGCTGCCCATACAGCTCAATCAGACAAACCTCTAACGTTTTCCATGTACCCAAAGCTCTATATCCTCATTCCTAATATCATATAGTCCAGCTTTGGGTGAAATAGAGCTATTTGACTCAACAGCTATAGTCATACTACCCTTAACCTGAGTCTGAAGAACTTGCTTCTCTCTCGTCCTGATAACACACTTCCTTCCTCCTCCCTGAAGGAGAGTGAGCAGCAATCAAAGCACCAGTTGGGCATTATTTTCAATCCTACCTCTCACTGTTCATCTTTGGAGATTTGTCAACAGGTAGAGAAGCAGAGCACGCTTACTACCAGTCTCACCCCCGCTGCTCACTATCTGGAGGAGAGTATTTGCCAAGGGCTCTGAGTGAGAATTTTCATATCCTTCACATCAGCTCACAAAGCTTTCATCCTTTCTCTTCCAGAAAGCCACGTGTCCATCAGCATTTCATCCTCATCACCAAATGAGGTATATACTGACTCTAATATTCAAAAAACCCCTGAGGCACTCTGTCCCTTTTGCTAGTAGTAGGAGGTGACAGATGCAGAAATATGTCCTTCTTTGTTGAAGAAATATATCACCATGTCTTGAACCACTGGACTCCAAGAGATTTCACCTAGGTGGCAGACCCCTAAACTTTGTGGGATTTATTTCCCACTCTTTGACATACATGCATCTTATTCTAGAATATTTGCTACTTTCTGCTACTAGGTCAAAACAACACATTATACTCAATGTAATGGAAGAGCATGTTGCCCTGTAGAACAGAGAAGGATAGGGAGCTGAGACAACCCTGGGGAACAGAGAAGTTGTATTGAGTTATATTGCTGGCACCTGCAAGGAAATGGCTTCTGATGATCTTTAACTAACAAATATAGAGGGGAAAAAAGACATTTGCCAGATTAATAGTCACTTACCAGGTCCCAGTAGATGTATTGTTTTCTTCTAGCAATGAAATCACATCTGAAACAGCAATTAGAATAAAGACCCGATTAAATTTATAACAATCCACCGTTGGCATCTAAAATTTATCTGTCTTCCGCACAGATCAAATCGGTAAGTTGTCTGGGTACCTAGTAGGAATCGGCATCCCTGCATCTTCAACTTTTTAACAATGGCTCTAGTCTTAGCAATCCCTCCAGTAATGTGGTATGATTCTTGTAAATACTTTTGTAGTTGAGAAGAAGTTCTGGCTTTCTCTAACACCATATTTCTCACTTCATGGGTTGGAGAACACATGTGAACATTCCTCAAGTTACCAAGTATGTCTATCCCTATTAGGCACTCTGGGCTGGGGATATAATCACAGAGAGGATTCATGGACCACTGGATCCATTCATAACATCATCTCCCTAAGCCCTAAGTATAACTTTGGACCACAATAGTGTTTGGAGTCACCAGTAATTGTCAATTCAAAGCAATAAGTCCAGCAATACCCAAAATGTCTGATTATTTTCCCTTTCTCCGAGGCATTGTCGCCCTAGTAATTGGTCATATGTTCCTTTGTAGAAGGCTGGGAAGATACACAGAAAAAGCTTTGGGCTATGTGGCAAGATCCATCCTCAAGTGATGCCATCATTCCTTCATTTTCGGTGCTCTTGGGCTATGAGCTAGCTGAAGCCAATGGCCAAAGACTTCTGAGGATCAGAATATTCCGGGGAGCAGACCTACTGTGCCCTGGTTGACTATGAGCCACTACTCTGAATCCCTGTAGCCTTTTGGTCAAGTCTATCTTTTAGCCAAATGTATGCCGCCTTTTCTCCTATGCACTAAGAAAAATAAGTATGTTTGCACGTTTGCATGCAAACACACACACACACACACACACACACACACACAGATATGGCTGATGAGCTTGTATTTAGAAATTACATGCTGTTATATCTAGAAGAGCACTTTCCACATAATAGAAACACCTTAATATTTTTAAATTTAAATTCCCACAAAATTATAGATACCTTTGAAGTGCAAATCAATTCCCCACAAAAATAACTATGATAGAAAACCACCTAAAAATAGCTTAAGGATAGAGGAAAATATATTGATTCCTATAACTGAACAGTAGGAAGAACAGGAATACAATTAAATATACTAAGAATTATAATTTACATCACAACCCAAGACTTTTTCTCCACTGCTTGTTTTCATTTCCCTCCATATCTTGATTTAAATCTCCCTGATTAGATATCTTAATTTTGGTCATTACTACAGACATCAAATAGATTAAAATTCTATCTTTGCACCTTTATCACTGGAACATGTAAGCAGAGCCAAGTGACCAAGGTAATGAAGTAGGTAGCCCACTGGATTGGCACAGAATTGAGAATATTCTCCTCAGAGTATGTTGTTCTAAACAGAGAAGTATAAGACAGACAAAATAATAATTAAATATTACTAATAGGTAGGACCTAATGTTCAATTGCCCATAAATTTTATATACATCACCAAAATGAGATCTAATAAAGACATGATTTATACTCATGGAAAGATACATAGGAGCTATAAATTAAATGTTTTGCATAAATGTATAAATATATACATGCATATGTATACATGCATGTATGTAGAGAGGCTGATAATTGTGTTTATTTAAATTTAGTAAGGAAAATAATCTTACATGAAGAAAATAGAAAACAACCTTTAAAAGGATGTAAACATTTGTTACCTCTGTTTTATTCAATTAACTAAAAGTTAAAACATTTAAATCAACAAGCAAAATAAATGATCCAAAATTGAAATCTTATAAGTTTTAAATGCCATCTGTGTTTCTGTTATATCAGATGATTAGGTTGTCTTGGTAACTAAGTTGGGAAATGTCCCCACAAGATCAAAAACAAAATAGACAGAATTATAAACTGACATTAAATACATATTTGTATATATGTATATATTATAGATAGATGATAGATAAAAGAAAGGAAGGCATTATCAAAAAGGAAAAAGGAAATCACATAGCATTTGTAGTTGCAGTAGGTTATAATTGTTAAAGAAATGAGTAAATACATTTTTAACTTAAATCTACAGGTCTGTACTATATCTGGCAATGGAGCAAAGTATGATGTGAATTAGAACTTGTGTTGAGTCTAGCAATCAGTTCAAACTCCCATACTTCAATCGAGTTGAAAAGGGTCTTTGAACTTTGACATGACATTCCTCCTACTGATTAAATAGTTTCACAGTGATCTGATGCACAAAATAATGACTATGACATGGATTGGTTGAGGACACTGGCATTTAATGACAAGGTCTATTTCAGCTCCAAATAACCAGGACCCATTCAGTGAGATATTTTAGATTTTTGTCGCACAAAAATATGATAGATTAGGGAATATGTAATTAGGAAAATTTTAAATTTATTCAAAGTAAAACTACTTGCCTTTCTTAAAATAAAAATAATATAGACTTTTATAACCAAAGTATACCTCCCATATTAGCTATACGGTATGGGAGGATGGATGATCAATTTTATGATCTGGACATAATTGTTACTTTCTCTCTGTTCAGATATGCTTATGAGGCTCTTCCAGTTTTGTTTCTTTTTTGTCTTTAACCACTGAAGTCACAGAGAGAGTTGCCTTGTCTGATATTAGTGTTCCATGAAATTATGATCAACAGGAGAACATGATGGCTCGGCCGTTTGGGCCAGACCACCTGCTAACAACCTCAGAGCCTCAAGCTGATAGTGCCAGGTCAGCTCTCAGCTGTCAGGGGTGATTTTCCTATGTTAATGTAGATGTATACAACTTATTTATAATAGAAAAGTAGAATAAAAAAGGAAACAAAGTAGCTGAGTGAGTCATGAATCTAGCACATCAGCTGGATTCATTTGAACCATTTACCTTATTGAATTAAGCACATACTTAGCAAAGAAACTCAGAGATATTACCGAATTCTAGAAATATTTCTGAGATCTGCTCAGCTTATGACAACCACTTCAATTATATTACTGAGTGAACACTTCATCTGAAATACACTTAATTACATTGCAGAATATTTTGAAATAGTTGTCATATCTCCCATTCAATAGTTCCGGTTTTTCAGTGCCACACACCTCTTTCCATCTCCTACACACCACCTACTTAGAAATAGTCACAGTGTAGATGTTAAAAGACACTTTGGTGGTTGGTTATAGAGTAGAAAATAGAGATGGATTAAAAGGAAAAGTGGCTTATTCAAACTACTATAATTCATAATATGATGTGTCACAAGCTTCCAGAAATCATTTTCTTCTGACACAGATATAAAATGCAATTATTTTTATCTCCCTCCTCTTTGAAGGCCTACTGTCAATAACTTTCTCAGCTACAATGGAGATGACTTTTTCATTTGTTTTCAACTGTCTCTGAAAATGTAATGATAACGGGTTGTCAGACACTCAACCTTAATAAGCACGTTCACATTGACCTTCTCTGATTCCTAGGATCGTTACCCAGCTGTAATATTTTCTACTGAAGAGTTATTGGATTACCGCAGATTCAGACATAGCTACCTCCTGGAAGCTTGCTGAGTATAAGAATGGTTTAGAATGTTCTCAAACTTTTTTGTACATTAGAAACACACCTGGAAGGCTTGTAAACATAGAGTTTGCTGGGTTCCACCTCCAGAGTTCCTGATTTCAACAGGTTCCCAGGTGACACAATCACTGCTGCTCTGGGTACCACATTTTGAGAAATAGTAATTTAGAAATTAACAAATTTATTTTGAGATTTACTGATTTACATAGTGTGGTAGGCAGAATGACGGTCCCCAAAGGTGTGCTCTAATCTCCTGAAGCTGTGAGTATGTCACATTACATAGAAGAAGAGATTTTTTTCAGATGTGATTAAGGTTAAAAACGTCAATGAGGGAAGAAGACTCTGGGTAATGAAGGTAGATCCAATATAAGCACACAGGTCTTTAAAAACATTCTCAGCTGTAGTAGCGAGGAGATGTGACTACGAAAGAATGGTCAGAGAGATGAAACGTTACTGGCCTACAAAGAAGACTCTGGGTAATGAAAGTAGATCCAATATAAGCACACAGGTCTTTAAAAACCTTCTCAGCTGTAGTAGTGAGCAGATGTGACTACGAAAGAATGGTCAGAGAGATGAAACGTTACCGTCCTGCAAGAGGAGGGAAGGGCGCCTTGAGCCAAGGAAGGCAGGCAGCCTCTAGAAGCTAGGAAAGGCAAATAAACAGATTCTCACGTAGAGCCTCCAGAAACTCGATTCTTCCATCACCTTGACTTTACCTTACCGAGACTCATGTTGGATTTCCCACCTATATAGAACTACAGAATAAATCTGCCTTTTTAGGCTACTAAGTGTGTTACAGTAACAATAGGAAATGAATACAAGTACTGAAAAATTGTTACTCAGAATTATACATCCCTATCAGTTCTCTCCTGACTCTGCACAAGCCACCAATCCAAAACACAGATGGCCATCATAGCAGCAAAAGTTCTGATATCAGAAAACCAGAATCTGAAACATCTGACTTCCACTTACTCTCTGTATTAACTATGTGTATTATTTTAGAATATTACATTTCTTTATTTAATTGGCTAATATCTGAGACCCTCCTATGTAAAAGGTATATGCTATTTGTTGGGACAGAAATCAAATCAAGTATAGCTGCTATGTTGAACTGGCTTTAGTGTTGAAGACAGGGCAGGAAGCAAGACACAAATGTGTCAAATGACCTACATACATGTTAAAATGAAAACTACGGCCCCAAAATAGTGTTCACCTGTGCTAAAGCTCAGGATCTCAAACCTACACTTAATATCTGACCTAAGAGCTATTTCAACCTCTCCCAGAAACATAATCTTAACCAGCCTGAAATTTTCTAGTCAACACCAATGATGTCATCTGTCACTTGGGCCCCCTCAAGCACACCCACCCATAGAAAGAAGAAGCAGTCTGTCTGACGAAAACCTGTGTTGTTCCCCTCCCCCAAAAGACGCCCTGGTCTAAAAATAACCCTTTATTTCTTTTGTTAATAGCTCCCTCACCCCACCCTGCTTCCTATAAAAACCTTCCAAAAGAGAACACAGTACTGAATGCTCCTCCCTGTTGCATTCTTCCCCACAGGGGCCTCAGTGAGGAAGAGGGAATATGCAATGTGAGCGAGGAAAAGTGTGTTGGTGTGAGGAACCATATGCAAAAGGTTCTGGAGATTTTACAGACCCAGAGGACTTGAAAGGAGAGGGGAAACATTGAGAGTGGAACAAAAAAGTCACCCCAGATAAGGACGTTTCAGTGGAGGGGCCCAAAAAGTGCCTCGCCAGAGTCCCAGCTCTGTCTCCCACAAGGAGACCTCCAAATGGAGGTATCTGGGCTAGTCACGCAGATATGTGTAACAGCAGGGCTGGCCTAGGGTGGGGACAGGGCTGAATCCTTGACTTCAACTCCCTCCAAAGACTGCAACGCACTGGTGATGGCAGCTTCCGCATCAGGCCTACCTGCAAAGTCTTCGTGATTGCCAATGGTTAGGCCTCAAAGATCCCACATAGGATTTTAGCCTGATAAGTCCTGTCTGTATAGACCAGTGCTGTCCAAAAGAAACATGTGAGCCATGTATGTAATTTAAAACTGCATTCTAGCCACATTAAAAAAGAAAGAGATGAAGTCAATTTTAAAAATATAGTATAATTAAACCAAATTAGCCAAAATATTATTTCGAACTATAATCAATATTCGGAAATTATTTTTTAAATGTTAAAAATTACTAATGGGCTAGATTATGGTCTTTTTTTATGTTAGGTTTTCAAAATATGGTTTGTAAATACATTTATAGAACACCTCAGTTGGGTCTAGTGCCACTTCAAGTGTTTACGGTCACATGGGACCACTGGCTAGTATATTGGACAGTGCCGTTCTAAAGACTTTTTTAAGTATTTTGAAAAAAGGCACAAAGGTATAGTCCAAAATCCTCCAATCTGGTTTTCAGTTTCAGCTACCTGATCCTTTATTAATCATGTGGCCAGAGGCAAAATTCTTAACTTCCTTTAGTTAAGATATTTAAAGTAGTAAAAGGTCTGATATGTTTTTGGAACTCAAAACATATACGTTCCCTTAACGTTAAATTTTCTTTCCCTTATACAAAGTATCTCAACTGTTATGGGGATTTAATGCAATAAAACATAACAACATTTTGGTGGGTGTGCAGTGTAAAGAGTTAATATAGCAGATCTGAAACCGCCATCTTTAGAAGGGCCTGCTCGCAAGATTGATCCTTGGCTGTTGTCTGGGAACTCAGATTTTGGCCTGTTCCCTAATTGATCAAAAGTAAATTACGAAGTGTACACGATTGTACAAATAGTGTGATTTATGGTAAATGCCTGTTTTCTTTCTTAGAACTTGGAATTTTGAACATGCTAGAGAGAGGTTGCCTATGTGATCAGCCCAATAAAACTGTGGGCACTGATTCTCTAGTGGGCTTCCATGGGAAGAAATAATGCAAACATATGATTGCATTTTTCATCGCTGAAGAAAGGATCATACTTAATTTGCCCTGTCATAGAAAGAAGCGCTTTTAGAAACCCATACGTGGATGTCTCCAGATACTACATGTCCTGTGTCTTTCTTTTCTTGTTTTTCCTGTCATATATCTTTTCACTATAATAAACCTTAGTTCTGAATCCATCTGGTGAATCACTAACCATGAGGGTGGTTCTCTTGGGGACCTCTGAAACAGGGGACATCAAATATGCAACAGTTCAATATTTTAGTTTAAGGCTCTCTAATCAAATTATTTCCACTTGAGTAACATCTTACAGCCTGGAGGACAGGCAAAATTAAATAAATAATAAATAAATAAAATGCAATCTCCATATAGACAAATCCAGAATCTGGAGTGTAAGAAGTGCCTCTGGCAGAATTTCTGGGAGCCCTGGAGGTCCCACCATGGACCCTCCCACCAGACTGTGATTGGGGCAATATGTTCAAAACTGCTCAGGTGCACACCTAAGAAGGAAACCAAGTGCTTTCTTCCAGACTCTGACACGAGCTTCATGAAAATGTATTAAAATACCTGAATGCAGGTCATCGCAAAAAAATTTACTTTTAAAAGTCTCATAAAGTAGCAACAGCAAATGGCATTGTGTTAGATGTGGATAACTGCACTTGACAAATGGCTGGCCCTGGCCATGGAGGCCATCTGTTAATGGGAACTGGGACTATGCATCCTACTCTCCTTTCATCTTGGTAAGGCAATGTAACTATTTCTTCATAGAACATGAGTGCAAGAGATGTGTCACATCCAGGTTCAATTTTTAAAGAAGTAAATGTCCTTCTCCACTGCTTCCTGCCCTGTCTGCTGGGTAGAAGCAGAAAACACCCAGATCTCAGTGGACAACAACGCCCACCATCCCCCCCCACCAAAAATAAAAAATAAAAAAATAAACAGAAAGAGCCCACATTTGGAACCATGTCACAGGACAACCAGCTGACCAAAATCATCCACATTGGGCTGTTACAAGCCTAAGAATTAAATAGTCGTTGTTTGATGATTCTAAAATTGTGGAGTTTATTTACATAGTGGTTGTTACTCTAACACAAGAAGATCTCGGGATATAAAAAAATAACTGTCTTGCAAACTCCCTCTGTTTGACCTCAACATTCAAATAAACCTTGACAAAGTTTTAGCTTCAAAAGCTCCTGTTACACATGGACACATTGCTGCCTTGACAAGATAATAATGAGAACACTCTTTATGGGAAAACGCTATGCAGTTCAGCCTCAGATCAGAGCTGCTTTTAAAGACTCCGAGGCCAAATAGGAATATACAATATTTAACCTACATTCTTTCATAAACATGTAAGGAGGTTTTACGACAGATCCACCTATGACTCACAGACAGTACCCATCTCTCACCTAATGAGGAGCCACACACTGTCTCTAACGCCTCTCAAAGCAGTCTCTCTCACGCTCCCTTGATCTTCTGTCCTCAGTATCTCAATTCCTTCATCTCCTCAATCTTTTACCAAAATGCGGGCTGCAGTCAGAAATGTGAACCCCAAGAAGATTAAAATCTCAAAAGGACAGCTGTTAAGGAGAATACATAATGTTATAACAGATTTTTATACATTCAATGAATTGTATTTCTGTTGCCAAACATATTGACATCTATTTATATTTCCATACTCCCACAATAGGAATTTGAGTCATGTCTATGACTCTTCCAAAGATTTTGAAAAACAAAAACAGTATCTGTAGATGCCACAAAATATTAACGATGTATATACATTTAAAGTTTCAATAAATTCTTAGTCTTTTCCAGAGAGAAGAGAATATTATTTGCCTTTAGATATCTGCTAATTAGGGGCATATTATTATTTACTAAGTGGACTACTGTGGATTAAATTAATATCAATTCATTGAATTACTAAGAAGATACAGTCTAAGTTTTATTTATTAATTGTTTAAATAATTTTGTTTATTGAAAACACACAGTTTAAATTTTGTATTAGCAGCTAAATATTGGTAACAGGAAATGATATTGTACTATATATATTGCTTACCTGATAAGAAAATTTCTACTAGGTAATATTATTCTTACCAATTGGAATTTTATTTTAATACATATTAATGATGTTTTCAAGAACATCGATGAATGATGAAAAATAAATTTGCAGTTCCAAAAAGACAAATGGGAAATACTCAGACCGGGTTGACTTTTATTCTGTGAATATGTGAATCTATAAAAGCTTCAGAATGACACTAGAATAATGTGAAATTTATCTATAGCAGAGTTGAAATTATGCCAGATGTTTCAAAATCCCCTTTTGTTTTTTTTCCAATATTTCTTCCCATATCTAAAAAATATTCAGGATGGAATAAATAGCCATTATAGAATTTTTATTTTCTCTATTTGAAACAAAGATAGGAAATATTTTGACAGCCTTGGAAAATGTAATTTTTTTTTCACATTTACTCTTCACTTTTATAATATCAAAATGAGAAAAATACATGATTTTGTAGTAGCAAAGATTATATATTGGGAGATTTCAGTTTCCAGAATAATTTCTAGGGTGGAACAATTTCTAAGAACTTCCAATTTTAAAAGATGTTTCTAGACTTTAGACAAAATATGCAGTATAAATTTCAAATAAAATCAAACCATCCTACTATGATTTATATTGCTCTGAATGATACATTTGAACTATTTTTAATGATACATTTGTTCTTAACCTAGAATCAAACTTGCAGAAGTTTTACAATAACTGCTGGCAGTCAGTTTCATGCCGCTACATTACTAATCCTTCCACTTTCTTTTAAATTATTATTATAATCCTAATATAAACTCCGCTTTTCCCTTTGTGTAACAAAGTCAAGTTCTGAATTCCCAAATGAGTACCTGTCAGGTCAGGCAGAATAATTTGTGTGGTTTTCCCATTTTTGATCTTTGTTACAGAAGTGAATCCAGAAATAGTTGGTTTAAAACTGTACTGTGTGTACCTGGGGCCCTTTTCATGAGTCACCACGATTAAGGACTAATTTCACAGGAAAAGCACAAAAAGTACTATGCAGAGGAAAACCGATTCATCATTTAGCTTACTGTCACACGAAATGATTCTACACTGAATGTGGAGTGGGGAGGAACTCGAGCTCAACCTTAAGCAGATACAATAATAGGGAGGTCTGGTTTTTGTAGAAGATTCATTTCTTTCAGGGTCAACGTGCTCGCTCTCCACTTAGAAAGGAGTCTGTAAGTGTACATTCAAAATACTGATCTTTAAAATAAGTCTCCTTAAGAACTGTACTGGACTAAACTAGGTTGAACATGATATTAATGTTTTATAGAAAAATGCTCCAAGAGTGATACATTAAAACCTAGAGCTATGAAAAGTGATGGTACCTAGTAAATTTAGTTGAATAAATCAGAAATAGGTGATGAATGAATAAGGTACTGAATGCACTAATGATTGGGAATATGAATGAATGATTTGGTTTATTTAGTAACTCACTAGTAAGTAGATAGCAGCAATTAAAATGACTTTTCTGAGCAAAGAAGAGATAATCTGAGTAAGAAGGAAGAATTATTTCACTCCTCTCTAAATCATCCATATTGTTTAATCACAGAGTTATTTTAACATACATCCAGCATTTTAAAAAATGAAGAGAGGCCAGTTCAAATGGATGCAGAACACAAAAGAGAAGTTGCTTGAGCTGTGAGTAGCACTCATTCTCTGAGTACTTTTCACAAGGCAATCAGGTTATTCTCCTTCAGTGAAAAAACAGCTCAGTAGAAGTGACGTTATATACTGCAGCTGGACCACAACTTACTGCTGATGTACCTTCCAATAACAACTGCTTTTATGTTTAATAAGTAATTTAAATAAGTAATGAAGTGGAGTTATATGTCGAGGCAATAAGAACAAGCAAGATGAGCACAAAAGCGATCCCATCCTCGGGCACAGGCTTGGTGCTTTCAGAGCTCCTCGAAAAGCACATTGCTCTTTATAAGGGCGGAGCTTGATCCTTCTAATTGCTTTTACCAAAGTTGGATCTTGCTTTCTACAGGTTTATTTAAACCTAAAACTCATTCTCAGAAGGAGAAATTCCTAATGAATATTGGCTAAATATTTTATCTTACTTAAAGAGAAAAGAGATAATATTAAAATGAAAATGTTCTTTGTGTGCAAATCTCATTACCCAGGAAATAATTATGTCTGGTTTCTCACATATAATAACAAATTCTTCACTAAGACATGCTCAATTTGACTTCTAACTCCTTTTCAGAGTAAAAAAAAAAAAAGTAACAAATTTTTAGTAAATACACAAACTGATACCTGTTCTCTTCCCTCATCTCCCAAAACAAGGTGTCATAAACAGAACTCTTTAAAATATTATAACACATATTTGAAAAAAAATATTGATATGTTAAGTAGTTAAATGTGCTTCTTCCATTATCCCTTAATTTGTTTATATTTTAAGCTATATTCCTACATTACTGATTCTTTATAACTTAGAGATGACGGAACCTCAGATTTTTTTTTTCTTTAAACTTTTTCTGTGCAAAGTCAGACCTCACACTAAGCCTTCTTGTTGAGTTACTTTAGTAGGTTCATAGATATTTTTCAGGAGCAAGTATTTGTAGGACCAAGAAGCTAAGAATTTGATGCCTTGTGTATTATTTAGCAC
>NW_011888794.1:6307625-6309828 GCF_000151845.1 Pteropus vampyrus
CTAAAACCAAGTGAGAGACAAAGCAGAAGTCACACACTGCTTTCCAAAATGGGTATTTTCCCATTTTTAAGGACAAAACATGCTTTTGGCAGGTACCCTATAAACATCACTGCAATTTTTAGACAAGTTAGGGCACGCCATGAACACTGGTTTCAACATCAAGTAAATGTTTTAAGATATAGCTTGATACTGCTTCTGCAAATCAAACCCATTCCTGCTGATGAGTTTTGTTTAGCCAAAGCAGTATTATTGTTTGACTTTAGATGAGCTGGGTTTGTTATTACTGAATCATAACCTCTTTGGTGGAGGTGGGGGAAGGGCCCTGTTTTATATTTGCTGAGGGCAACACCACTCCATTCTTTTAAACCAGGCCGCATTACAGGTCTGAACAGGGAAATACTTGGTATTGTGACTGCTGTTTTATATTAAGGTGAGCAAACGTATTTGGCAGAGACTTTAAGACAGAATAGAAAACAGGTAAACAGAGAAGTTGGCATTTCAGTTGAACCTGATACAATAATGACTAGAATTCTGATGTTTAGAGGAATTGCTAACTCAAAAAATGCAGGTTAAGATCAGATTATAGAAGATTTTAAGTTACAGCTAAGTCATTGGGATTAATGCCCAGTGTCAGTAAAAATTTATTAACTGATCTTAAAGGGTTATACAACTTGATCAAAATCTTGTTTTAGAAAATTAATTTGTGTGAGAACACAGGGTTGATTGAAATAGAGAGTGGGAGGAAAGGGTACTATGTAGAGATACAGTTATTAATAAAAAGATATATGAATGAGAGATACTTCTAAGGGTATTTTGATGAAAAGAAAAAATAAAGAAGTCAATAACATATAGAACTTACATGACTACAAAAATGATGTTATTAATTGTAATGGAGCCGTCAGGATTAGAGAGCATTATTACAAAATATGATGAATTTATTTTAAATATGTTAAGTATGATCCCGCTATTTAATATCTGAGAAGAAAAGCCCCGTTTGCAGTTGGAAATATGAAATTCATTCTTGATGTATATAATACTAAAAGTAGTTATGTAAAATTCAGTTAATCAGCCATATTTTGCATCACAGAATCATAGCCATGGATATTCAAATGAAGATAGCAAGAAATCAATGAGATATTGTTTTTAAAAAAAGAAAACGTGTAGAAAATGCTCGGTCAAATGAAAATATCTCTATGCAAAAAAATACATAAGTATTTCTCAATTCCCTTCTGAATCTACTGACCTGTTATCTCTCACCTGGTGTATTTAAGACCATCACATATTGCAGAAAATGATATTTTTGTGATCCAGTGGAAATATGTATAAACCATCAAAAATTGTTATAAAAGTAGTTCTTATAACAACGTGATCACATGAATTTAAAGAGTTCATACTCACCTTTATCATCACAGCAGGTTAAGTGGTGACCCAAGGTTTGGCCTAAAACTGTGGTTCCCAGTTTTTCAAACAAAAACTCCTCTGAGACTTTGTAAAGACTATGGCTCAGATAAATACACATGCAACATTTTTGGATCCACCTTCCACATTATCTGTAAATTTCCTGAAGCTTATGCATGAACTCAAGTTTTAGAATCTCTGACTTAAAAATCTGTATCCCATATGCAAAACCTAGTTTCCCTTTTCATTAAAAATCGAATTGCCAAGCATCACTAGCGCCCTGCTCATTTTTCTCAAACTCGACTCTCTACAACATAAAAATTTCAAGACTGAAAAAACGTTTAGACCGAAAAACGTTTAGACTTGAATTACGAAAGAAATTTAATTTTTTAATTTCCCTCTCACTAATATCCAATACCGTGCCATTGTTTATAAGTAGCTAAATAACCTTAAAAAAATTTTTCTTGATTACTCCGATTTCCGGGAATTACTACTTTTCGATTGTATTTAAAAATTAAGTCTTCATAGCTTTAATACAATAATATTCAAAACAGTATTTAACAGGACTTGGGGACTGCCGATGACGTCAGCGAAATGGTGGCATAGAAATTTGTTACCACCCCCCTTCCAAAAAAATATCATCATTTTGAACAACTGCGCAGGAAAATACCTCCACAAGTAGTAACCAAAGATTACAGGTGAGGGATTACAGCACTTGACGAAGCACAGAAAGAAGAAAAGACTCCTTGAGTCGGGTAGGAAAGGGTGAGCCACAACTACCCGCCAGGTCAAGGCAGCCCAGCTC
>NW_011888794.1:6309993-6333376 GCF_000151845.1 Pteropus vampyrus
CTTGCCCCAGACTTGCCCCAGACTTGCCCCAGACTTACCGGCTGCAGCCAGCGCAGTCAGCTCCCGAGGCCCCCAGTGGCTCCTGTCACACCAGGTCCCCAGCAAATCTGTTGCCTGCTTGCTCCAGCAGCCCCAGGAAGCTCTCACCGCCCCCCAGGTGGCTCCCATTACACCATTTGGCGTCCTGCGAGCGCATCAGGTTGCAGGCGAGCCCCGGTGAAGCCAGATCCAGGCCCATGGTCGCCCCCTGCCGCTCAGCAGGCGCCAGGCGGCTTCCAAGGCATCCCTTTAACTGAGACCCCGGAATCCTTCCAGTGCCTCCGTTGGTGCAGCACTTAGGCACTGATAGTGGGAATGTAAACTCATGTAGCTACTGTGGAAGACAGGATGAAAGTTCCTCCAAAAATTAAAAATGAACTACCATATGATCCAGCGATTCCATTTCTGGATATTTTTGTTAAGGAAACCAAATCACTGTATAAAAAAATAGCTGCATCCCTCATGTTCTTTGCAACACTTTTTAAAATAACCAAGACATGTAAATGACCTTGGTGGTATACTTACAGGGGTGAACAGATAGAGGAGATATGAGATAGAGAGATGTTAGATCAACAGATAAAAGATAATGATGAAGATAGATAATAGATAATAGATGATAGACAGATGATAGGTAGATAGTTAGTGACATATAGACAGACAGAAATATGCACACAATAGTATATTATTCAGTTATTAAAAAAGGATATCCTGGCATTTGCAACAACATGAGTGTACCTTGAGGATACTATGCTAAGTGAAATAATCAGACAGAGAAAGACAAATACTGTATGTTCTCACACGTAGAATCTGAAAAGGCTGTACTGAAAGAAATAGAGAGTAGAATGGAGGTCATCAGGGGCTGGGTGATGGGGACATTGGGAGATGTTAATCAAAAGGTCCAAACTCCCAGATAGAAGGTGAATAAGTTACAGGGATCTAATGGACAGCATGGTGACTATAACAATACTGTATTATGTACTTGAAAGTTGTTAAGAGAGTAGGTCTTAAAAGTGATCACGAAAAAAAGTAATTATGTGAGGGGATGAACTAATACTAATTAACTAATGAACTAATCTACTGTGGAAATAATTTCATAAAAAATATGTATATCATATCATCACTTCATACACCTTAAACTTACATATTATATGTCAATAATATATCAGTAAAAGTGGAAATAATTTAAAAAATCAATAAATTAATGCAAAAAAGCATTCATTAATATTTGTGGCATTTTTAACAGCAATGTCTGTGGGAGACTATTTCTTCACATTATTAAACTTTTGCCTTACTCTAATAAAATAAAAATTCTTGGAAAAATCTGGAACTGTTCTTAATAACAAACAAATACTTAACGTGAAACTCAATTATTTTTCATAACTCTGCTAACAAAGTATTATAATTGGCCAGCAAGTGGGAGCTGTTTCCTCGCTTTTTTAAGGAATGCAACTGAGAAAGATTTGTTTCTCAGTATTTTATTTGTTTCAGCTTTGACCCCACCCAATGCAAGATAGCTTTCAGTTGTCATCATTGCCCCTTAATACCCTGCAACCTATCTGATTCCATTCCCCTGCACATAGAAAACTGCAGTTCTTTCCTTTGTTTTATTTCTTCACTGTATCTGCATCTATATTTTAATTCAAAACCATACTAAGGAACTTTCTGAGCCAAAGTCATCGCATTCTTATATGCCATATTGCCTTCTTTAGCAAGTTCAAATACACATAGGACCAATAGTCATGATTGCAAAATTGCCCCCAGTCAAATTGTTTAAATGTCATGGATAAAAGCTTACACCTGCCTTCCCACCTGCCCCTGGGATCGATTTTCCATACTCTAAATCCTAAATTATGAGACTTCGGTTCCCCCAGAATTAGTCCACAATTCTTCAGAGAATTCTGTATGTATGTGATCTCCACATGTTTCTCTCTGGACTTAAACCAGATCATAATGATCTAGACAAGAAAAACCCGTAATGCTTTAAACAGAGTAGCTGACAGGCACTTGTGGCTGATTGTTACAAAAGTCTGGAGATACCAAGAAAATGAGAAACTGAAACATCTCATTTAGAAATTCTCACTTGCTTATACTAGCGGTCATTCCTGTATGGCAAATGAAATTGTATAAAAATTATGTTGCTATAAAGCAAACTGTTGACAATGCTAATTTCATGTGAAGATGAAATGTTAAAACAACATTTAAAAAAAAAATTTTTAGAACATTTAAAAAAAAAATTTTTAGATTAAATTAATGAAAGCCAGAGTAATAATAAAATTTTGAAGCTACGATAGGCACTTCTCACATGTGGATCTTTAAATAAATAATGTTAATTAATTAAAATCAAATAAAATTTAAAAACCAGTTCTTTGGTTACTCTAGTTCAAGTACTCAACAGACACATAAATTGCCATCATCCCAGAAAGTTATATTGGGCAGTGCTGCTAAAGGATAAAGAATTACATTCTAACTTAAATTTCACTTTACACTGGAAAACAATTTTTCACTTTTAAATCGGTTACATATTTGCTCCCAAACTTGGAAACCAGCACAAATGCTTTTGGAAGATCAAGGGTAAAGATAATGATTAATCAAGATAAACATGTGACAAGACCTAGCTAATTTTGCACCAATAAATTTCCACTTTTATATTTGATTTAACAATGATAAATTACGGTTCCCAGGGCACTTATGCCAAAATTTCTATCTCCAAAATTGTAAGGTGTGAATTTTCTCTTTCCTTTTTAAAATCATAAAGAAAATATTAAAAAATGAAATGCTAAAACCTAATTGGCATATCCATGAACTAAATATGTTCATAACTACTAAAGAAGTATAATTACTTTGTTCTGCTACAGTTCTCTGTAGGAATAGAAACAGAATGAAATGTACGTTCTTGGGTTTACACTTTTTTAGAAATGCAAATCCACATTAAAATAGAAGGCAAATTATTTTAAATCTTGGCTACCTTTCAGGGGCTATAAATTACAGTTTACTTTTTAAACCTACAGAAAATAATTTATAAACCACCAGAAATAGAATAGAGCAGGGTATCTATAGAAGGCAATAGTAACATAAAACTTAAAAGAAGCATTCAGACTGAAGAATCTGAAACACTCTATTATTCTCCACTATAAAGCAAGAAACTAACCTGTTTCCTCAATATCACTACACATATTTAATAAACTATTATAATTTCAAATTTTATCAAATGGGGTTTGTAACTGAGCTTTTTTCTCTAAAACAGATTTTTGTAAAAAATTAGTTGTAAGATACATAAATTTGGTTGTAGAAGTTGTTAGATACATAAATTAAATAGTGCTTAAGATACAAAATTTGTGTAATTTCCATTTTTTCTGAAAACAGATAATTTTCCTTTCTGTCGATAATGGTATTATTCAGAAATTGTAGTTTAGTCTCTCTCTCTCTCTCTCTATTTTTCGCCTTATACTTTCAATACCTAAACATTGTATTACAATTTTCTGGAGAAAAACTAAAAATCACAAATAATATCAACAATTGCACATACCCATGGAAATACAGTTATCTTGCTGGAATTTTCAAAATATGTTATTATTCTTTAATAACACATACTATAAGTTTGTTTTTTCTAAATGACCTTGATTTATATTATTTAATATGACTTAATTAAATTTAGCATCATTTCTAACAATTTTAATAATTCTATATATGAATAATGATGAGTATAAGTCATGGAGTGAATGAATGAAGTATAATATGCAACCAAAAATCAATATGGATAGAGATTGTTTTCATTAAACATACTTATTGCTACATGTCAATATATAACAAATTTGTGGGAGTCCCACAGTGCTAACAACTGTGAAAGAATATAACATACTGTCATTTACTTTGTAAATTAACTAATCTCATCATTATTAAAGCTACCTTACAGACAACAGCATTTCTTCCACTTAATAACTAGTTACTCAACAGGTCTTTCTTCCGTTTATGAATACAACTATTTGCAATTTTAAAAATATTTTAAAATATTCGTGTATGGCACATTGGCAATGTTACAAATTTAATGCATTTAAATCTATATTTTAATGAATACCCTTATTATTATTTTGAATGTCAAATTAAGTAACTATTAAACAGTATTTAATCTTTTAACTCAGAAAACTCAGATTTGCTATTTATAGCTCATAAAACAAAGGATGACCACAAGTGAAAGTACAAAAGCCCTTTTTTGTGCTAGATATGATGCAATAAAATGCATATTCATTCACATAAAAATAACATCAGTAGTTTCCATTTCTATGGACAACTTATACCCTAATTATCTACTGAAGTGCAATTTATCCTCAATATATTGATGAGTACTTGGATTTGGTTTTGTATGCTCAATACAATTTCAACTCTCAGAAAATTAAAGCAATATTTTTGAAAATTTGAAGAATATATGCATATTAAATTATACTGCTGACTGAATATTCTTGAGTGTTCCAAAATATTACAACTTGTAAAAGTCACAAAATGTCATTATTGTCTCCTTTAATGCATCTGTAATATATTTAATAGTCATGTTTTAACTAAAATATTATACATGAAAAATTTTGAATTCTTACAGTTATTCAGTAAGTAGAAAAGATAGTTCCTCCTTTATACGAAAAATATTCCTTGTAAGATAAACTAACTTAATAAAATAAGCTATTTTCTACATATTTTGTTTATATTCACTCGATTTAATATCATGTCAATTATTGATGGTATCCAACCCTATAAAATGAAAGTGGGCTTTTAAATTTATGAAATTATCTTTTCTGTAGTTTACATACAAACTATAAAATCTGTCTTTTTTGCATTACATGAGTTAATTGGGGAAAATCTACATTATGTTGTTGGATAAATACTGAAATAAATACATCCAAAAACTTAGAATATAGCAGTTTTAATGTTTCATCTAATAAATGTATGTATCAGATAAAAACTAAAGTCTGATTTGTTTCTATACCAAAAAGTTTAGTAGGCCACAAGGCTATTGATTGAGGGTATATTGTGAGCTGTTTCAAGTACTTTACATATTTTAACTCACAGGGAGTCTCTCACTCCCATTTTACAGAAAAAGATACTTAGGCATAGAAAGGTTTAATGGCATATCCAAATTCGCACAGCAAGTAAGGGGCAGAGTGGGGAACAGAATTCAGGAAGTCTAACACAAAGGACCATGCTTGTCAGTACCACTATGCACTGTCTCTTAACAGCACTTTTGCAGTTATCCTGCCATTAACACAAATTAATTCATCAGTTCTCTTGGACAAAAGCCAGTTGGGGAAGAGGAATCAGTTACAATGGGCAAATGTGACATAGAAGGTAGAGAAACAGGAAAGATTTCACCTGGAAGGGATGTGAGATTTGGAATCTCAGAATACAGATTATATGTATCCTCTCTGTGTTCTAAGGGGAGTCATAAATTTTGGAGAACGCAAATTTTATTTTTGTTTAATTAGAAGAGAACAGAGCTCTCGTTAATGGTTCCCACCATTTCCAAGATGTGACTTCTCTGATCACTAAGGTAGTTACTGGTGCTGGAAACCAGTATTTCCTGGTATCTGTTCTGGGAACATGACAAGAGTGTACTTCCCAGTCCCTTTGAAGTGAATGAAATGACAGTAGAAACAAGTATAACTTCTTAATGGAGGAGCCAGTGTACAACTAGCCACCTTCCCTTCTCTCTGCTTTGGAGATGGTAGAAGCATGTGTCAAGGTAAAGTCTCTGTTGATCTGGGTCCCTTAAAAGACTTCAAAGAACTGAGCCCTCATGACAACCCCCATAGAATACATCGTGTTGGTGAGAAATAAACCACTGAGATTTAGGCTTTGTTTGTTATGACAGCCTAACTCAGCATCCTCAATGTACCATAAAATCTCTGGGAAATAAATGTCTATTTTAGCAAAAAATTGGTCCTAAAACTGTGAGGAGGAATTTATTATTAATGAACTTAAAATGAATGTTATAATAATAACTAGACAGTTTTTCCAAAAATTAACTTTGAAAGTGGGTTCTATAATAACAACAAAAACAATAAAATCCCATTTCTAATTAACTTTATGTTTCCATTGCTAAAAATGTTTATATATGTAAATCATGGTATATCTCCCAGTCAGAAGGTACATCCAATTCAGGAGAGAAAAAAAGGTGTTATTTTTCATTGGTAATGATATTCATAGTGTAGATCTCTTTTTAATCTATGTAACCCAGGAAGGACCATCTCCCATTTGTCAGGTAAAAGAGTCACTTTTTAAAAAGAATATCTGTGAATTTCTGCATTTGACTAATGTTATTTAGACAGAAAAGACAGAGGGGAGAAGGGAGTTAGTCTTCCAGAGAGTGTAAAACAAGGAGCCTAGAATAAAAGTAGCCTTGCTACGTATTTATTATTAAGTGGCCATTATGCCATCACAGAGATTTCTTCAACAATGGAAAAGTTATGACAATGAAAACTGAGCTGTTAGAATTAACTTTTCTTTTTTTCCTCATAACATTATCCACATACAGGGTACTGCATCTTCTTAGGGGATTTTGAATCAAAAATTAATTTACATGTTAATTGACTGACTCTTTCAATGTATTCCCAATAGAATCATATTAAAAGTAGAGTTTTAATTTTCAGGCTAGCTTTAATAATCTGCACAAACTGTGTGTTTATATATATTTTATAAATTGATTTATGCTTCGTTTTACCCTTTTCTAATATTCTGATTTTAATTATTTCTATACTAATAAAATAATATTTTTATAGCATTGCCTTAAAATCATTTCATGTTATCTTATTTCTATGAAAAAATGCATTCGAAATTTTAACTTTTGAAGTAAAGTCTTGGATTGACCCTCTCTCTTCGAGGAAGTTTCCTGATGATTCTGGCTGTGCAGAAATGTAGAGTTGGATGGCTGAAGAGAGAATTCTGGGCATGAAAAACTCAAAACTCAGATACTTTCACAACAGACCTGTAAATTAATGCACAGGGAAAGATAGATTTCTATGTCAACTTTTTTTCCATGTATTTTGACTTGGGGAGTAAATGGTATTTTCTGACTCTCATGGCGTTCATGGAGTTTAAACCAATTACTTTCAATACACTTTGCTTTTTCAATGTCCAGTGAGAGAAACATAAAGACGTGTCTTCCTATTCCTTTATTTCTTTGGCACTACTCCAGAATTAACTAAACTGTCTTTAAAAGGGTTCCTGTGGGGGAGAGCTGCTAAGTAACTTCTGATAAGTGGATTCTCATTTCAAAAGGAACCACACAATAAGCATGGAACTCTACTTGTTAAACTTGTCCCCCACAGGGGTATATAATATATAGTGGAATTGAATGGTTCATTAAATGCATAGAGAATGGGAGCGAGGTTTCTCATTGTTGGAGTGGAAATTTACAGATAAGCAAGAGAAGAGGCTAAAATAATCCATGTGGTAATGTGTTATACTTGAAAACATCACTGAGAACTCACATTTAACTTAATATAGATATAAATGGTTACATATAGAAATATCTATGTGTATATATGTATACGTGGACTAGTATATATGCACACTTATATTTATTGTTCTGTTGGCAAGAAAACATAAAAGAAACATCCCAGAAGCAACAAACAGGTCTAGCATCAGAACTTGGTATCTAGTATCATTCTCCAATATAAGGAGCCAGAATTTCTTGGAAGAAATATCTGGTTGTAAGACTGGGGGAGAAAATATACAAGATGAGCCCAGAGCATCTTGTATTCTTGTGTCAGAAAGTAGGGAGATGCCCACAAAAATAAAAATAACCAAAACTAAAAACCTACATTGGTAGGGTATATCAAAAGGACACAGGGGGCAACTGAGAGAGAGCTCCCAAAAGCCAAAGCTGGAACAATTTGAGCAACAAAGTAACAAAGTAGCATTATAATCCAAAGCATAAAATAAATATCCAACAAAATAAATTCATCTACAGAATTCTAATTAAATTATAGAAATAGTCCACCCTTGAGTGTGGAGTGGGTGTACATAGTGATTTTCTTCCAGTGCACAGCATGAAAAGTGGACAGAATGTAACTTTACAGCGGAGAAACCTGGCAGGTGATCAAAGTCAACATCAATAGTCATAAATCATGTCAATAGCATGATACAGTGTAATGGAAGTGGCACTTTATGATACTGTTCTTCCTCCAAAAAACCAATAAACATCTGAAAAATCCCAATAGAGGGGCATCTTACAAGGTATCTGACCAACATTCCTCAAAACTCTCAAGGTCATTAAACAAAGTCTGAAAAACTGTCACAACCAAGAGGAGTCTAAAGGAACATGACAACTAAATATAATGTTGTATTGTGAACAGAATCTTAGAACAGAAAAGAACAAACAAAACATTAGGTTGGAAGTAAGGAACTCTGAATAAACTATAGACTTTTGTTATTGACAATGTATCGACACTGTTTCATTCATTTTAATAAAAGTATTATACTAATGTAAGATCTTCATAATAGTGGAAAGTGGGTATATGAGAACATTCTTTACAATCTGCTCAATTTTCATGGAAAGTTAAAACTATTCTAAAAAATAAAGTCTATTAATAATATTTTTAAAGGAGATGTGCTCTACTGATACTATGAAACCACCTTACCAAGGATGAGAGACGAATTGTAAGCATGTTAAATTTTAACTGGCTGTGCATTTTTGTTTCATAAGAAGTAAAATAACGCTCATTTTGACTACCTATAGTTGAAACTATTTTTAGTTCTCTACTTCTGGTGTATACCAGCTGTTCTTGATTAATCTGAGAACTACACTGTTATACACTATGGAAATAAACCCCATGTTCCAAAAAAATTGTTAAAAATTAACTCTCGGAAAAGTTGTTAACTATCCATACACTAAATATTACTAGGGAACACCAGCTTTCCTAATTTATATGGCAAAGTGAAATTCTTTGATGTTTTAAAAAATTTTACTGTACTTTGAGTTCCACATTTTATACTTCATCCTTTAAAAATGTCCTAGAATAAATGCAGTCATCTTTTCATTGAATGAATTTTAATTTATCTCTTATGGAGATTCATGAACCTCTTTCTGAAGTGCAATGATAACCTATTGAGGAAATATAACAAACTTCACCAATTTTATAGATCTTAAGTTTTATAATGCGAACAAATTAAAAATGTTTCTTTTTATCTGCATACTTTTATTATGTGTGAGAGCATTTTAGTACACATAATTGTAAATTATAGGAGTGTGAATAATCCTGTTTAAAGAACTTCTCTTATAGTATAAGCATACTAATTCTTTGTGTAATCCTATTAAAATAATTCGCATTGTCATAAAAAACATGAAGAACCTGATTCTATAGCAAGTAAACTATTAATTACCATGTGAATGTTGGATAAAATTTCAGGGCCTCAGGATCTCATTTAACAGAATGAGCTAATTGATTTCACTTGAGCAAATATTTTATTTAAAAATTTAGGTTATTTTTTGGAAAATTGTGTCTAGAATCTTACTCGTTTTCTCCTTTGATTTCTATCTTCCACCTGAATAGTTAAAGGTCTTAATTTCACTATTTTATTTTCAGAATACTACTGTGATTAATATTATTTCATTGAATGAAAAAATATATATCAGAGGATGGCCTAGAATAAGTAATTTTATATTCTTCACCTGAGAGTATTATTGTAGGAGCCCCTGCTTTTCCTATTTTTAAATTGTTATAATTCATTAAATTCTTCATTTTACAAATATTTACAGTTATTCTTATTTTATTCTGTGTAATCTTTTGTATATATTATTCATTTTGGCTCCATTAATTTTTTAAATTAATAGACACTGAATTTTAATATGGAACATTTTATTTTTATTTTATATTCAATATTTAATATTGAATAGTCTATAAGAATAATGGCTTTAAAGTAGTATCTTCTCTCCTTGGCCTCTTCTTTGATTACTTTCTGCTGGAATGTTCATTATAGGAGCAGGAATGGGAATAGTAAATTATAAAAACACAAAGTTTATTAAAAAGTGGATTTTTAAAAACTCCTTAATTCCTTTTAACACATGTCCTAAAATGACATGTGTTAGAAAAATAAACCAAAACTCTGAAAAAAATCATAAGATAATATTTTTAACATCTTGATATTAAGAAAAAAAGATAAATTAACATAAGGCAATCAACTTTGTGAATTATATGGTTATAACTTTTACTATATTATATAAAAATTAGGGTATTCATCTAATATGTATTTAGGTATTAGAGATTCACTGATACTTCTTTTCAGGGAAAAATGTCAGAGAATTCTAAGTGAGTACAAGAGATTATTGCTTCCTTTAAATGGCCTCCAGGGATGGATGTCAAGCGCATCCTCCGGGCATTTCCTAATTCTATGGTGATGTGTATCTTTGACTGACTTTGATTGACTAGTCTGCTTTATGACTCTGTAGTAATAGAAAATTAATGTATAGAAAACATTGTAATGTAAATTTTTCCCTGTAACAATGCAAATGAATTGCGCCCAGCAGAGAAACCTTTAGAGGACAAATTCTCATTGGAATTGATTTTAACCCCTTAATATTTCCCTCATTAAAAAAATTAGTTTGATAAAATCTTTGACACATGTCCACTTAATATGTGTATCAGTCATGTTTTTACATTTTTGATAACAAATATAAAATTTCTAACCAAAAGAGATTGACTGTAAAGAAAACTATTCTCCCTTAAATAAGAGGATATGAAATAGAATTTGTGATCTCTGGTCTGTGCAAACAACTATTTGGCATCCAGGCCTTCTAGAGCCATGTTTTTGATGTTGTATGTGCTGTGGAAACTTGCTTTAAAAAAGTGGAAGCCCAACACCTTTCTGACTGAAGTTGGGGGAAGGTCCCCCTAAGCCACTCCCCAGTGAGGACTCCTGACAGGTTTCCTATGAAGTTTAAAGGAAAAGTCACGTTTCAGCTCAGAGCAGTTCAAGTAGAAAGTTACTATCTTAGCAATTTCAGAAGTATCTAAAATCGAGAGAGTATACTGAATTGGAGAATGAGAGGGTGGTTGGTATTAGGCTCATCTAAGGATTTTCTTCAAGATACCATTGTCTCAATTGAAGTATTTATCATATAATAAAATGAATGCCTCTAGTTCGTATTTCTCCCTCAGAATGTAATTAGGAGACATCAAATTTGCTTTCAGAGGATCAATGGTTTTAAAATTATTATTTATAAAACTTATTTTGTTTTTAAGAACTTTTTGAGAATTGTTAAAAATATTAAATTTTCTTGACAGTACTATAATACTTTACATCTGTGCTTTCACTTAGAAAGTGTTGCAAAAAATGTGATTTGTCACTTCAATTAAGACATTTCTTTCACTGTGATGTGTAAATATTTCTGAATGGGGATCATTGAAAGCTTTTACAAATAAAGCCATCTTGTGTTTGGGTGACATTTAAAGCTTTGAATATGATCAAGGGGACTACAAAACTGACTCAAATTAAATATACATAAAACTTAAAAAGAATGCTAAATTAGGAGACATGATCTAAAATTAGGAAACTAGCCAAAAGTATAAGCAAATGGATAACAAAGTATTCAAAATTCAAATTAGATAACTCTCTGTATAGACTGTACTGAGAATTTGAGCAGAAATATGCTAATATAGATACTAGTATTTAAAAAAAGAGGCATTTTCTTAATATCTGGAACATTTTATCTAAACAGGTGAAGTAATGAAAATTTAGAATAGATTCAAATTAAAAGGCAGAATATAATATTTAGTATAATGGCCTTACACACATCTTTCTATAAGTATTGCTGTCATTTTTTCTTTGTCCATAACTTTTCATTTGATCTTGCCTCTTTCTCTGATATATGCTATTTATACTTGCAGAAGATCTTATCTAAGCAGGCTTTAGACAATTTCAACTTAATCCTATTGCATCTTTAGACATGTAAAGAATACATGCCCACTTACAAATGGACATAGCATTTTTCGTAAGACACATTCTTATTTTTCCTAATATAAAAACACGTTGCCTTTCTTATGATACACAAGAGTAATCTTATAACAGCATATGAAGTGGCTTCAAATGTTCATATATTTTCTTTCTACCCAAGTGCAATTTTAGTCCATTTTCCTCAGAGATTCTGATTGGCTTAAACAAAGTGAGAAAAAAAAAATCAAGACAGTGCTTTATTTGGAGAGGAGAATTTTATATATACTGTGAGAACAGAGAAATAGACTGAAGCCACATTTTAAATAACACAGAAGAAATGTCAAAACTCTTAATTCTACACAATTTCATTTATTTTGGAAGAATAAAGCCTCATTTTAACTTTTTGAAGGTATCCACTTAAAATTTATCTGGTTACAACATACAGCCTCTTCCACCATCTCTTTAAAATAATTCCAATTAATAGGTCAACATGAAAGCATGCAGTAAGAGATAATCAAAACAAAAGTCAACTGGAACCATTTCCCAGTTCATAGCCTCCCTATAACTTCCCACTGTACACAAAATAAATCTCAGCTTCAAATAGGAGTAACAATGTCATTTAAAATCTGGTCCTCATTCCATCCTTGATCCTCAACTCATGAAACTCTCTCCTTCATCCACTAGTTCCTAGCTCTTTCTTGTCACCAAGCCCTCTGCAATACTTCCTCCTCTGCAAAGGAACTGGTTTCCTATTCGAATCTTTACATGTTTGGTGTTTTTTTGTTTGTTTTTTGTTTTTTTCATTTTGAGTCTTAACAATATTGGACTTCTTAAGAAGCATTCTATAACCACTCTGTTTTAGTGACACTTGGCTTCTCTATTCAGCTTCTCTATTCAAAGGCATGTATCTTTATTTGCTATGGTGTTATATGCTTGTGTGTTTTTTTCAAATGTTGCAGACCTTTGTGATGAATATGGCCATTAGTTGAGTTTTCTTAGGCTAGTCAATGTTAGTTAGCAAAACATTTTTTTAAAAATCAAATTTACTGGCATTATTTTAAAGTTAGGAAATTTCACATAATAATCTTGATTTCTGACTTCACTTAAACTACACCCCAAATCACATACCACTGGCCTGGCATTTCTCATTGAACTTGATACAATTGAGTAGCAACTGTATCTATGAAGGAGTAAGTGCCTTTCATCCCATAGTAGGTCTTCTACTCTTTCTCATATCTCAGAAATTGTTGATTTCACTCCTCTGTGGTCTCTTTATCTGAATGAGGACTTGGACATCTCATCATTGGTTTATCCATTTATTGTTTGTGTCTCCATCATCTCCTTGAAGGCAAGAAACTTGTCTCTCTTTTTCACCATTGTAATACTTCATTTTATTCAGTGGCTTGCATTCTGTGGCTTGCATGTACTACAAATATGTGTTCAGTGAACAAAGGAATGATGGGATTAATATTCTGCCAGAATCTAAGAATAATTTGCACTAAATTCCAGGCTGGTAGAACTAAAATTAAAAAATCATGATTAAAGTATACTATTCTAATAAAAACTAATCAAAGTTGCTCTACTGAAGTCATTTAAAATGATTAGTGATCCCATCCCC
Source organism: Pteropus vampyrus (assembly GCF_000151845.1). Taxonomy (NCBI): domain Eukaryota; kingdom Metazoa; phylum Chordata; class Mammalia; order Chiroptera; family Pteropodidae; genus Pteropus; species Pteropus vampyrus. The sequence continues at coordinate 6,323,570 of NW_011888794.1, forward strand.
AGCAATACTCTTCCTCTTCCCTGTTTACGAATGGTTTTAAAAAAACTGCCATTTCTTTAGTTTACATTCTATTTTTTTTTTAATTTTTTGAGACAAATGTGATTCCTTTATACTGCTTCCATCTTTACTTCCAGGAGTATTTCTTTTCCTAGCTCTTGAGCCTAAAAATCACAAAAACAAATGGAAAAGAAGGGAAAATGTCCACGTTGTCACAGGGGTAGGGTACACAGGATTTTTATTTTCTTACATGCTCTATCTCTTTATATTGTTAGGAAACTAGATTTGCTGCCAAAAAAAAAAAACCAAAAAACAAAAAACAAAAAAAAAAGTAGATGTCTCACCATTAGGCAAAGCTGGTGAAACATGGAGAATCGGTTAGAAAATTCCCACCTAAATCACCCAACATTGTAGTACTGACTATGACGTTGCCTGCAAAAATGATGATAACAAGTTCAACCTATAAGTGCTGCCTCTTGATAAAACCAGCTTTTCTCTTCATTCAAAGATGATAAGATTAAAAAAAAAAAGTAAAAGATTTCATCCATGCAACAAATACTCGGTTAGCAAATACGATGTGCCACTATTGTCTCGAAGCCATCTTTAGCTACATTTCAGGAAGAGAATGAATGTGGGGATGATTATGAACATGATCAAAGTAGAAGATAAAAAAAAATACTTATATATTTTGTATTTTCAATATGATACTGGAAGACACAGATGTCTCTAATGATAATAGAAAAACTAATAAGGAAAATTATGGTAGAACAGAATAAAGCAAAAGCATAATAATAGTAATAAAACTGATTGGCGAGTAATTTAAAGGTAGCAGCAGATTTGGCACTGTAGATATAATAGAGCATCAATGTGGAAAATGAAATGACAATTGAAGAGACTGGAGTCATAGAGACCAGTTAAGAGGTCATTTGCAATATCTGGGCGAGAATTAATGAAGGTGTAGATGACAGTGATGTGGAATCAGAAGAAGACACCAATTCATAATTTGGAAAGAAGAAAATAAGCAGAACAGGTGAAAAGGCATTGAGACACAATGAATCTGTGACTTCTCATTTGAAGCCGAGGAGACTGGAGAAGCCATTAACTGATATGGAGACCAGCACAAAGGAGGGGAATCGGCAGAGAGTCGTTGGCAGTTTTTCCATACAATTTACATGTTCGATGGATTTGGGGTTGATATTTTAGCTATCTAGTTAGAAACTACAGTTCTAAAGCTCAGGAGAGAAATATAAGTTGTTGATCAAAATTTTAGTTATTCTACCTAAAATAAGATTGGATAGAGGGAACATGCTGAGAACACACTAAAATGAGAATCTCTCTTTCTAAAATTTTGTTTTCCACACCAGACTGCAATTCAATTTTTTTGCATAAGTTAAGCTGAGTCACCAATACCCTGACTTTAGGTATCTCCACGGTCTTAGTCTCCTTCAATCACTGCTTCTCTATTTTCAATTTTTAATAAGTAGCTTCCCATATTTCTACCATGCCCTCTGTTGCATGACTCCTTGTCTGCCTTTGCACTTTTCTTTCAGCCTGAAATGCTTTATCTCTACTGTATCCCTGTGAACTATGATTGAACCTTTAAATTTTAACTCAGATATAGTTCCTGAAGATAAATTTTCCCGAGCTCCTGGGTTAGACCAATGTCCGTTCATCAGTGTTCCAATAGTGCCTGTGATTTAGTTTTCTCTTAGCACTTACCATAACATATTTATAGTACATAAATATAAGAACTATGTCTTATTCATTGTTTCGCTACCAGTAATTACTATATTACCTGGTATGTACAAGGTCCTCAAATGCCTCTTAAACTTCAGAAAGAATTTGAAAAGGAAATCGTAAGTGACAATGTTTAATACTCATGGATACATTTTAGCAGATTACCAATTAATTCATTTTCATTACAGAGAATTTTAAGTCTATGGATAAGCACAAAAAAGAACGTGGAAATCACTTGTTAATCCTCCTCCCAGAGGAGATGCCTGTCAATGATTCTGTGTATGCAGACATTTTGTTCTCTGCAAATTCATGTACATATATTAAGGTAATACTATATCTTTTGCTTTAAAAATGCTTCTCGTGTTGTAATATATCACAAATATTTCTTCTACAAAATAAATTATAACTAACATATTGCATTCCACTGTAATAATGATGCCATATTTTATTTAACCAATTACTTGTTTCTGGACATTACATTTGTTTAATTCTTCTTATTATTAAAAATTCTGGACAAACAGCCTCAGAATTAAATTTTATCATATAACTGTGATAATTTAATAATAAATTGATAAAAGAGTAGTTTGATCACTTAGAACACACATCTTAAGGCTTCATGTATCTTGAAAATTACTCACTTGAAGAGAAGTACCAATTTAGACTCTCTGAAGCACTGCTTGAAAGTGTGAATATATCTAAGTATTCCTTTCTTCTACAAATAATGGATACTATGGAATTTTTTTCCTAATCTGATAGGCAAAATGTGACATCTAATAATATTAGTTTAATAATTATGCTCATTATCAGAGCAATGGAATATCTTAAAGTATTCCACTTGATTTGGGAAATTTGTATACTTTCTGACCATTTTCTATTAGAATTTATGAATTTATACTTTTATAAGATGACTATATGAATTATATTAACTTTTTTTATATGAGATGTACTGAACTCTCAGTTTATTATTTTAGTTAGAAGTACATCTTTTGATAATTCAAAATGTCAGTCTCTAAGAAGCCTTGCAACAGAGGATTTCATGTAAGTTGATTTAAATATCTGTTCTCCAACTTCATTTTGCTGTTGGACCATTAATTTTTTATATGTTAACATAGATAATATTTGATAGAATGAATGCTAAACATGCCTTATAATTTTAATATATGTAGAAATTGTGTATAAAAAATAGAAATTTAAAGAATACCCATAAAAATAATTGTCAGAAAGGTAGAAGAAAATAGAAGACAGCAGTCTCTGGAAATAAACAGAGGAGATAATTTCCAGCCACATGTGTGCTCAGAGGATTTATGTATGCATGTGTATATACATATATGTGTGTGTGTGTGTGTGTGTGTGTGTGTGTGTGTGTGTGTATAGTGGAGTAGTAAGACCGGATGAAAATGGAATGAGGTCACTGAATTGGCAGCATAGAGAGCTTTTATTTTACATTCATTAACAATAAATTATAAATAATTATGAAAGTTTTTCATTAAAATGCCTACTAGTAAGATAAGTGTAATAGAGATTTCAAATCCACATGGATGATTTTTGTTTTTCTTCAAAAATACATTTTCAAAAAACATTTTTGTTTTTCAATACATTTTCAAAAACATTTCAAAAAACAAGATATCTTCCCTAAAGATATCTTGATGACACTGATAAATATTTCACAGTATGACTAATATTATACCTCTCTGGAAAAGGATGCTTTTCTATCATCCACTACTGACAGGTTTTTTTTTTTCTCTTTAATTCTTTAGATAGTTCCTCAGGGTAATATAGTGCTATATATGTAGAACACGATCTACCTAAAATAAATAAATGTTTGAATAAATCGTAGACTTCTAATGCTATATTCTTTAAATGAGAATTCAACTGAATAGCTTACTTGAGATAGAGATTAGATTAATAATATAAACATAAAAAAGCTAAAAATGTGAATTTAGAAAAAACGCACATTTAAAAATGTTTCTTTGGGTATCTATACTGGATAATATTCAGATATAGCTCCATTGGGAAAATTTGCTAGTTTCTTTGAAATATAAATGTAGGACATGGGGACAAGAAGCAATAGGAAACCTACAGAGTATTGCATAGTTGAGCACTGTAGGACAAGTAGTTACAAGATGACAGTCAGGTTTTTAATATTTCAGAATCTTTTTATTCATGGTTTCTAATTTACCAACATATAAATATTTTGGTGCATTTTAAAAATAAAAGACATTTAGAATTTTTTTAATGATCTTAAATCAGTGGAAAAAACACCAGTGTTGATCTGTTTTGTCAGTTGGCTATTTCTCTAACAACAATATTCTTTTTAATAGTAGAGTACTTTGGATGTCATACTGTATCATAGTACATAGACAACCAAACTAGTATATGCATGATGGTTAGTGTGTATGTGAGCATCTGTATGTGTGTTTATTTGGGTGTATGAGAGAAAGAGACAGAGAGACATATACGTATAGCTACAGATTCCATTGAAAAGGAAGAACATAATATGCTTACGTAAAATTTTATTGTTTAAAATGTAATAGGAGAATTATATGTCTCTTAATCACATCTACAAAGCAAAGTTTTAACTTACTTTCAGTGAACTCTACAACACAAATCAAGCGATAAAGTTGAATATAGTTGCACAATCTTATTCAAGAATCCAGCAGACAATAGAAGATGAATCTGTTGACATTAGTTAACCATGCCTCTCCATCATGTCAAGACCATCTCTCATTCCAATTTCTAAAATATTTTCTTTGCTCTAGGCGAGCAGAACACTCTAGAATATGTGGTTTCCTGATACACTGTTTTACTTTTTATTTAATTTTAATTTTCATATAATTGAAGAACAAATAAAGTTAGGTCAAATGATTGAATGACCTATAAGAGAAATAGTGCTTCTCAGTTTCCATCTTTTTTATTTCTGATTCTTACTTCTCAGAGGCAGAGTTTTTCCATTATTTTAGCTTTTTACTTCTAGTGTATAGTATCGTTTTTCTTAATGACATGCTTATATTTATATTTCTTAATTTTTTAGTTATTCATATTATGCACTGACATCTATGCTAAGCAATGTCCAGGGAGATAATTTTCAATTGTTAGGTCTCATTTCCTTATTCAACCTGAGATAACTTATCACGATAGAATAATTTTTACAGGTTCTGATCTAACTTCCCATTTTATCCCCAGCTTCTACTTAATTATTCATAAATTATTATTCATTATTCCTCTAAGAATTTGTAATTATTAAATCATCATAATTATGTGATTGAGATTTAATTTTGAGGCTGTTTACTCAGCATTTTTAATAATAATAAAATTAAACAAATCTAATGTCCAAAAACAAGTAACTAGTAAATTATGGCACAATATTATATTAGAATACATTTCTTGAGATTTACTTTTAGAAAAATATCTATAAAAAGAGCAGCATTTTAAGTGAAAGCTGCAGTATTTAGTTAACAATATTCTCTGTTTCTCTGTTAATAAACATATTTCATCTGATGTCTCAAATTTTACCCAAAATGTCTAATGCAAACTTTGAGTTGGACTACACACCTTAATGGGAAGAAAAGATCAAAGGAAGTAGTTGAGGATGCAATTAAGGTACTCACTTTAGTTTTTACTGCCCCCTCCACCTGGTCTTGGCAGATATCCAATCTTCCCACATTTAGTTCTGGTGGTTTTTAGATAGACTCTTATGATGCTAAGAACTTAATTCTTTCAGATGCAATGTGACAAGAACCATTTTCTTTTGCTTTTTCTGTGGACCTTCCAGGGACAGTGGCTGAAGCAATTCCTCTGACTGAGAGGCCTCCAAAGCCACCACAACTTCAGTCTAGTGCTCACCAGTGCCAGGCCAAGGTGCTATCTTCTGATGCTCCTAAGTCACCACCATGTGCCCTGCTCTTTGTTCTGTTTCCTTTTCCACAAAGTCCTTGAACCACAGAGGTGTAGATCATTTCCTCGATATTGCTATCCACTGTGCTTGCCACATTGATTCTGTTAATTTACTATCATTCTAGACAGAACAACATAGTGCTGGCATTTTCATCACAATGAATCCACTCTTCACTCTAGGCATAAGCCAAAAGACCATCTCTCTCTCTCTCTCTTCTGTGTTTGTTCAGATAAGCAAACATCAATTTTTTCTTTCTCATTTTCCTCCTGAATTGTTCTGTGGTTTAATTTAGATGTTTTTAAGAGTGAATATTTTTTAATGCTGTTTAATACTTCGTGTGCTTTCACCATTAATATTGCATTTTCTTAATACTAGAAAGCTCTCAATGATTATATATTTTGATTATCACTTTCTTCTTTTATTCTTACTTTTAGAAATGTATTTTAGAATAGAGACCTCTTAATTTAAACTTGTCTCATACTTAAATTTCATATTCTTCTTATGTTTATTTCTGTGCTACTTTCTTCATCGAATGTTAAATACTAACTTCTAAGTCAGTAATTATTTTATTCTGTTCAGTAGAAAATATACTATATATTAAGTCATTAAGTTTCATAAATCAATTACTATGAAATACACATACATACATTTGTAATAAGTTAGTTTTCATGTCTATATGTTCTTGATACATATGTGCATTTTTCATAAATTCTTATTTTCTACAGATAGTGTTTTCTTTATATATTGAGAATTTAAGTGTATATGTATGTATGTATATATGTATATGTTTATATATGTGAAGTATCATTTCATGGTTATTCCAGTTTTATTGGGAATGTATTTATCACCTGATAATTTTTTTTAGAATTTTACTTAGCAATACTTTTTTTCATGCTCTTTGACATATTAGCTTTTAGGCTCAACTTGTTAAGAAGTCTTCGTAATTTTTCCCCTCTCTGTTCATCCTCTTTCTTTCTCAGTCTTGTGGAAACTCTACCTAGATTCTTAAAATGTCTGTCCAGAAACCGTTCTTACAGTAGTGGTTCAGGACTCTTGCCTCAGAGTGAATTCTGACACACATCAGTTACAGTCATCAAGCCTCAGACCAGACACTGAAAGGGCAGCTTCCTCTGTCCTTTAGATCACTGCAGGTACACAGCTTTATAACCTCCTTAGGGTTGTCGGTAAATGCTTTGTTCAGTCTCAGTTCACAGGTGATACAGCCCCATCCCAGCCCAAAGTTCTACAGAGTGAGTCTATCTCAGGGCCTCCCCAAGAATGTAAATCTTTTGGTCTCCACTATTCTGCATAAGTCAAAGGCCTGCTTCTCTCTGTCCTATAGGCTCCCAATTCCAGTCTCTGCTTTCTGTTGGTTTCTGCTCATGATAATTATATGATTTTTCTATTCTTACATGTTAATAAAAGTGATTGAAATTTAAAACGTGGCTCTACAATGCAATCTTAAAGTTTCAATATTTTTCTCTATGACAGACTCAAATTTTGCATTTTCCTATTCACCATTAAGTAGCATCTCTATCCTAAAATGGTACACATAGATTTATATACAGAAGATTTAAATATATATGTATATCTTCTATGTCATATATTTTATTTTAAAACAATATAGGTTTACACACACAAAGTGAATGTTAATAATCATCAAAAGGTAGAATGAGAATGTCTATGTGAGCTTTTTCTATAAAAGCTAAACCCAAAAACAACCCCACAAAAATAGTCATTAATTTTTAGTTCAGTGGCACTGTATGGTAATTTTTAAAATTATATAATTCTTATATTACAGATATAACTTTTTATTGAGTGAAAAAAATTAAAGAACACTTTATCTTTAACAAAAGAAACCAATACAATTATAAGACCTTCAATCTCTTCTCCTGAAGAACTGCTATAAGAAAACTAAAGAACAAAATTTCTGAGATCTATGATAATTACGATTTTATAAAAATGTTACTTTTGAATTATAAAGAGGAGAATTGAAAGAACGATTCTGTTAATCTTTGTTTACTCATAATTTTCTGCTTTGTTGTCACAACTGTATAAGGGATAACCCATTGACCTTATCGTTATTAATGGGTAAATTTGTATATTTATTATGTTTATTAATATTAGAAAACAATATTTATCAACTACAAATTTGATAATAGTGGAACAATTAAAAAACCTGCTTTAAACAAGCAGTTCTTTTTTTGCACAAAGTAATATCTCATTTGAGGAAGTTTATTACACACTCTCCAAGTAGAATTATGTTCTGACTTTGCTATTTCTTTCCATTTTCCTCCTCTGTGCAAACCTGAAAACTAAAAGAACTGCTTTTCTTCCTCAATTACATGTTGTTTCTACATGAATTATTATAACAAATATATTTAATATAGTGCTATAATGTTGATTTTATCTTCTTGACTTTCAGAATTGCCTTTTGTGTTTATATGGAACATCTCACAGACGGTACAAACTTCCTTTTTTCTATTAACTTTTTGTACAAGTTTAGTAATAACTGTGCCTGTATTAATCTAGAATGTACATAAAGAAAATAGTCCTGAAAATAGAAATAATGTTCTGAAAACAAAAATAGAAAATAGAAATGATGTTCTCAATTATTTCAGATTATTTTCAAATTTGTATATTTGCTAGAATCAACTATATAATTTATATGCTATTGCTATATCTGAAAAATGAATGAGTAGAAGCTTCCTGCATATTTCAAGGAAGAAAATAAGACAATAAGGTTAAAAAAAAAAAAAAAAAAAAGCAGAGCTTTTAAATCTTAATGGTTCCAGACAGGAAGAACAATGCTGAAGAAAATCCACCTTTATGTTTCCATATTTTTTAAAGTACACTACCCGACACTCCACTCTCTTCTCCCCTCATAATATCACTTCTTGTTCAATGTTTTAAATTCTTTTAGAATAAGAATATAAATGCTATGAGTGAGATATATGCAATTTATCAAAAAAAATTCTGGTGGAAACTCGATTCAAAGTCAGTTCCTCCCACTTAGTTGTTAGAATTTCAGCAGTGGTGATCCTCATGAAAACACTGACTTATTGTGGAAAAAACAGCAGATTTTGCAATCACACCAAAATACTTGAGTAGTAATTCTCATCAACGCCTCCACATTTGGTGATATAGAAAAATAATTGCATACTCTATATTCCACAGTAATTACTCTGGGAAAAGGGCAAGAAAATAACCATTTCAGGAAATCTTAGTAATATTCAATTTTTGTTAATCCATATTTGGTGATAGTTGACATATCCCATGTCTTGAAATTTATGTCTAAGTTACTCTTTTATTTACAGAGCTAATTTATAGTGAAAATGAGTTTGCAAAGAAAATAATTGTTACTTAAACTGAAATAAAATTAAAATCACCTTTTTACAACACTGAAGTTTTAGAGACACTCAAACATATAATTGGAAAGCTAACAAAGACATTAAAATACTTCATTAAATTCACTCAAAATCTCTACACAGCTATGCTTTAAAAATAGTTCTCTATTTCTAGATAAGGTAATTAATTAATTAAGATTAGGTTCAACTACATATAAGAGAAAATCCCAAATAATTAGCTTCAACAAGAGAATGCTTTATTTGGTCCTCTCATTATGTCTGGATATTGGGCTGTCTACAACTTGCAAGGCAGCTCTAAAGCCATTAGAGACGCAGGCTACTTTCAACTCTCTGCCTTTTGCCTTGAGGCGTGGCCCTTTTCATCGTGGTACAAGATGGCTGCTACTCCTCCAATATCACATCTAATTCCAAGCAGTGGCATGACAGCAAGAAAAGAGCATGTCCTCTTCCCTCGACAGAGACCTTTCAGAATTCCCACATTGCTTATGTAAACATATGTGATATCATCCAGCTTTTAAAGACACTGAAAATGATAAAGGATGTTGGGGTAGCCAACTTTTACTTTTTGTGGTAGTGAAATAATAGAACTGTATTTTTAAAAGCTCAATAGGTCATATAAACTGCTATTTTATACACAAAATAAAAGCTTACTATAATTGTAAAATACCCTAATGTTGAGGGTTCATTTTTCTTTAAAATAAAGCAAACTGTTAATACTGGATCTTGGTGATCAAAACATATTTTTCTCAAATTTCTTTGCTAAGGATTCAGAAAAAAAAAAAGAACTATTGCTATTTTTAATTCCATCTG
>NW_011888794.1:6333426-6337130 GCF_000151845.1 Pteropus vampyrus
CCTTGAGGCGTGGCCCTTTTCATCGTGGTACAAGATGGCTGCTACTCCTCCAATATCACATCTAATTCCAAGCAGTGGCATGACAGCAAGAAAAGAGCATGTCCTCTTCCCTCGACAGAGACCTTTCAGAATTCCCACATTGCTTATGTAAACATATGTGATATCATCCAGCTTTTAAAGACACTGAAAATGGTAAAGGATGTTGGGGTAGCCAACTTTTACTTTTTGTGGTAGTGAAATAATAGAACTGTATTTTTAAAAGCTCAATAGGTCATATAAACTGCTATTTTATACACAAAATAAAAGCTTACTATAATTGTAAAATACCCTAATGTTGAGGGTTCATTTTTCTTTTAAATAAAGCAAACTGTTAATACTGGATCTTGGTGATCAAAACATATTTTTCTCAAATTTCTTTGCTAAGGATTCAGAAAAAAAAAAAGAACTATTGCTATTTTTAATTCCATCTGCTATTCTGATTATATTATGCATCTCTGTGGGAGGTAGGACGGTGGGAAGGATGCTATTCTGTGCTGGCTTTTGGAGCGTGCCCTGGTGGCAGTTCTCTTGCTCTAATCCTCCTCCTCTTCAATGTCTGTCATCTTCCTCCCACTACCCAGTTCCAGGAAGTGATCTCTACCAGAGACTAATTGTATGCCTCTTTAGAGGAGAAGGGGCTCAGTTCCTTGTTTCTAACTCCGTCGCCTCAAGCCTTAACCAGATGTTATTGGAGAGACTATTTTTGCCCAGAACTCATTGAAAACAAGATGGAAGAGGGGAAACTGGTCCAATGAAAAAAGGAGAGATGGTGAAAGTTGTAATGTTTACTTTATGAATTACTGAAGGACAAATAACACTCATAAATGTACTGAGTTTTCTCCAAAGTCTACCCAAAGTCATCACACAGGAAAAATATCTGTTTTTCCCAATAAAAATACTTTGACCAAACTCTAAAATGACTAGTATGGCTTTCCTCTGTTTGGAAACATTTGGCTGCTTCTTGAGGCTGATCTCAATCTTAAAGAAAGCCACATGACCTGAGCTATAGAGAGAAGCTAGCACCAACATAAATAAATTATTTGTGATCCCATAATGTCCCCTCTGATTCAAAGAAAAAAAGTTTATGATTCAATTGAGCCAAAAAGCAGTACTATACCTTATGAAATATGGTAGATTTTTAAAACTTACTGGTGATTTGGAGGAAAATGTTAAAGTTAAAATTTCTTTTAAAAATACTGTTATTTACTTATTAACTAGAAAGTTGATAAGGTATTTTGAATGAATAGTTAAAAGTTGAGACAAGTCATGAAGATCTCAAAGCAGAGTCTGAGATACTTTCTATAAGTAGAGCCTACAGTATAGCCTTCCAGTGATCCTCTATTATGCGATGCTATAATTGCAATTAGCTTTAAAAAGCTTGATATTTCAAAATTCTTTGTGAACAGTTTGGGCTGTTGAGTCAGATAGAGCCTCATGCTTTATTTAGTTTATTTCTTTAACCACATATGCAAGCATCCTAGATATGGCTCTTCAAACACTGTATTTTGAAATGCCATTGCATCCCCTCAGAGAAATTACAAATACTAAATGAAGATAAAAAGAGAAAGTTCTTTGTAAAGCACTTTATACTAATTAACTTAAGTGTGATATAAAGTTTTAGTAATTTATCTAATGTTGTTTTAAGAAAGAAAGTAAACTTCCTATAACTTTAATCTTCAAAAGTGTGGTTTTGATTAAAAATTATGTTTTCTCGTGTTAAGAAGAAAATATCTAATTAAAGAGTAAAGTACAGCTGAAATGTCAGTTGTTATTTAAATCTAAATTGTATCTTTTTTTGTTCTTCCTCAAAGGATCAAAAGTATTCTATCATATGATACTATAGATGTTATGAATAACTTTATGATACAATGCATAATGAATTCAGTCACAGTATGTGAATAATAAAAAAAAGTTCCTAGATAGATGTACTATATCTCTCAAAAGTTTCATATTTGATCAACTTAATTAACCTCTATTAATTTCAATATACTAATTATATTTCATTTTAATGTAAGGAATTCAAAAAGGGACACAATATATATGTCTGGATAGTAAATATGATAGCATTTCTCAAGATAGGAGCTTAATATTTGTTGTTTTGACATAATATCCATTTCCCCCTTTTCATTAATAGTACTTGAATACTTCCTTATAGAATGATCTTTTGCTATGCAGAATTTTGGTGACTCAAGTCACAGAGGTGAGTACATAACTCACGGCACAGCTACAATGAATGGATCTTGGACATATGACCCGATCCATTGTAAAATGGCACCTTAGATTCAATAAATAAGAGGAAAGAAAAAACAGTATTAGGGAAACCTGAATAACATATTCCAGTTGTGATGTATAAAGAGAGCCTGGACAAGGGTGAATGGTGATGTAAGGGAAGGTACAGGTGGGCTCACATCACCTTATAGATTGAACAGACCATCTAAAGTTCTATCTACTTGGGCCATTTAAAATACATTCGAACACTTTTTCTTTAGCCTTCGATGCATGTTACTTTAACTGGAAGCACTATACAAAACTTTGTAAAATAGAAAAAGATTCTTGTATACCTATATAGTCAGTTTGTTCACATATATTTGTTACAATGATATAATCGAACCAAACAGCAAGAGCAATTCACTGTCTCAGTTGAAGCTTTGACTCAATGACTTGAGGTTTCTTTTAGAGAAATGAACAAAGCTGACTTTGATTTTACTGTGACAATTAAATATTTGTGGAATGATAAAAGTCCCTCTTTTTAATGATAAGATGTATACTTATTAGCATAAAGCAAAAAGTTTCACTGTGAAGCCTTTTTGAATGGTCTATACTGATCTCACTCCAGGCTAAAAAAAGTAGATATTGGTCAACCTGCTCTAAGAATAGAAGACAAACATCATTTCTCTGAATTATACTTTTCAACTGAGTTGATTTTATAAAACCTTTCATTAGCTTCAGCAAGACATGCTGTAATCAAACCCACAGTCACAGAGATCAAGGGAGACTGTCAGCTTTAAGTGGAACGTTACCACAGCGATTTTTAACAAGTACTTCATAGTGCAAATGTTTAATATCCGTATATATTTTTTTGTAAAAGGGCATCTTTGTGTATAATTATGGCATAATTTATTTTTATAATTTATCTCTTTTAAATGCATTATGATCAAAAGATAGATTCTGCTTCTTGAACAACCCAGGACATTTTGGTAATTTTACATGAGGTTTGTTATGAATCCAGCTTATTCAGAGATCAAGAAAATTTTAAATATAAAATTAAAAATAATATACCTACAGATCTACACATGTGATTTTTTAACATCTTTATGTAATCAAATTAGGACACAACTACGTGTCTTTTGTTTTACACCAACATTTTGTTTCTATTAAGTTTTATTCACTCATTTATCAAAGCCCATTCAACAAATGTTTATACAGTCCTTAATATGCAAGCTGCTGAAAGAGACAAAATGGATAAAACAGACATGTTCAACCTGATTTTCTTATAATGCCGAGTGAAGAATGTGTTATTATGAGACATAAGTAGCATGTTGTAGATGAGCAAAAGCAAAAAACAAAAACAATAACAAAAAACAGAAATTAATCCTTTCAGGTTTAACAGAGGAATAGAGGAGGGATCATTTGTTTTTGACATTGAAAGCTGTTCAAGTTTTGTT
>NW_011888794.1:6337180-6340333 GCF_000151845.1 Pteropus vampyrus
AGTAGATATTGGTCAACCTGCTCTAAGAATAGAAGACAAACATCATTTCTCTGAATTATACTTTTCAACTGAGTTGATTTTATAAAACCTTTCATTAGCTTCAGCAAGACATGCTGTAATCAAACCCACAGTCACAGAGATCAAGGGAGACTGTCAGCTTTAAGTGGAACATTACCACAGAGATTTTTAACAAGTACTTCATAGTGCAAATGTTTAATATCCGTATATATTTTTTTTAAAAGGGCATCTTTGTGTATAATTATGGCATAATTTATTTTTATAATTTATCTCTTTTAAATGCATTATGATCAAAAGATAGATTCTGCTTCTTGAACAACCCAGGACATTTTGGTAATTTTACATGAGGTTTGTTATGAATCCAGCTTGTTCAGAGATCAAGAAAATTTTAAATATAAAATTAAAAATAATATACCTACAGATCTACACATGTGATTTTTTAACATCTTTATGTAATCAAATTAGGACACAACTACGTGTCTTTTGTTTTACACCAACATTTTGTTTCTATTAAGTTTTATTCACTCATTTATCAAAGCCCATTCAACAAATGTTTATACAGTCCTTAATATGCAAGCTGCTGAAAGAGACAAAATGGATAAAACAGACATGTTCAACCTGATTTTCTTATAATGCCGAGTGAAGAATGTGTTATTATGAGACATAAGTAGCATGTTGTAGATGAGCAAAAGCAAAAAACAAAAACAATAACAAAAAACAGAAATTAATCCTTTCAGGTTTAACAGAGGAATAGAGGAGGGATCATTTGTTTTTGACATTGAAAGCTGTTCAAGTTTTGTTCAGTTCTAAATGTATTCAGTGAAAAATTTGGGGTGATATCTTTGAAAATAGCATGTTATTTTTTACTGAATTATACACCTACAAGTTGTGTCCTAGGAAATTTGTTGTTTTCAAAAATTCAAGATTGCCTCATTGAGTATATTGTTAAAAAATAAAAAATAATATCCATGAGTAAAGATTTAGTTATACAACAAATGCCATAGCCAAACATGGCACATTATTCAACCAGTCATCTAAAGGAACTAGGGAAATCTTTCTGCACTGATATAAAATGGTATCTTCTCAGTTACAAATAAGTCTTGGGAATGTAATTTAAAGCATGGAGACTATAGTTAATAACACTATATTGCATATTTGGAAATTCCTAAGAGTAAATCTTAAAAGTTCTCATTGCAAGGGAAAAAAGTCCTGTTAACTATGTATGGTGATGAATATTAACTATATTTATTGTAGTGATCATATTGCAACATATACAAATATCAAAATATTATGTTGTATATGTGAAATATAATGTATGTCAATTATAACTCAAAAAATATTAAAATGGTTTCTAACATATTAATTTACAAAAAGAAAATTGCCAAAGATTATGACTATGCTTATATGGATAAGCATATACATAAATTTAAATTGAATTTTTGGTGTAATTTGAGAGACTATCATTTTGTACAACATATATTTTAATACTCTGAATTTTGAAAGGTATGTGTATTATTTTGGGAATCATAAAACTATGAAGATATTCACTGATTTCTATAAAGACCTCAAAAATTTTTTGTCTATGGCCATGCCACCCTGAACAAGCCTGATCTCATCTGATCTTGGAAGCTAAGCAGGGTTGGGCCTGGTTAGTACTTGGATGGAAGACCACATAGGAAGACCAGGTGCTGTAGGTCTAAAAAATTAAAAAATAAGGGATTGTAAGCCGACAAGGTCCTTGCAATCTGTGAGGTCAACCAAGGGTTGTCTCACCAAAATAAATATATATGTATATTTCTAGCTACTACTTTCTCTTTTCCTTTGAGGTAAAACTTAAAGAATAGTCTTTACTCTTTGGTTCCTCATCTTCTACTTCTTCCACAAACCAGGCTTTCCTTTCTTATCTTATCTCATTATAAGATTTCAAGGGGAAAAAAAAGAGAGGAGAATAGAAGAACTTCGAGGGAGAGAGCAAGAAGGAAAAGAGAAAGAAAAGAAAATCTTATTTTTTTTCAATGTAAATTAAAATGAAAAAAAATTTTTTTTCAGGCTTTACCTGAGAGTACTCTTTCTTAAACCACTATATCATTTTCTTTTTACATCTCCTGTTCTTGCTGACTCCCTTTTTTTTTTTACTTTTGTCTGCTTTTTGACAATAGCAGACAATAGACAATTATTGCCTATCCAACATTCATTCTCACTCTTTACATCTGCTAACTGAATTTCCACTTTGTTCCAATATTATCCGCTCCCTTTCATTACTCAGGAGACCTTGACCTCAATCTCTGCACAGAAGTAGATGCTGAGTGGACTGAGCCAGTCAGAGTCATTTCATTTCCTAGCCTCAGAGAGGTTTAAGGGTGGTGGCCATATATTGTGGTCCTATTTAGTAAGATTTTAATAAATACTTGAGCTCATAACTATGATTTTTTTCTATCTCCAATTTTGACTTATTATGATATTTATAACTGCTGCATACTTTGTAACCATAATAGCAAAACCAAAAATGAGGATGGCGGAACACAGAGACAGAAGAAAATCTATGCCCTTGATGACGGTGTTGAGCCATTAAAATAGTTTAGAAAACTGCCAACAGGTTCTTATGATTTGAGGCAATTAATTTTGTTGTTTAAGCCAGTTTAATCTGAGGTTTCCAGATATTTAGAGCCCAAAGTATTCTACTCAAGAGAATGAATCGGTGTTCAAGAATGCTTCATTCATCACCTGTCATTCTCCTACTATCAATAAGATAGCAGCCACACACATAGCCATGGCCTTTGGAATTGTAACTCCTAGATCTCTAGCTCAGACTTTTCTTCTACATACATATCGATAGATCACAATGCTCCTGGAAACTTCATGTTGGTGCTTCATGCATATTTTATAGTCAACCTATGAAATTAATCTTTTACTCTCCAACCTCTAACCCAAGTGAGAAACTTAGAAATCATCTACAATTTCTCTTCCCCTGCAAATATTTATCTTTTTAATCAGGAAATAATGTTGATTTTACATCATTAATATATTTTGTTTCTCTAGAGACATTATAATATGGTGGTTAAAAATATGGATTCTGAGTTTAAATTGTTTGAGCCATTTACTGATTATATAATAGCTGAAATATTTAGTGAATGA
>NW_011888794.1:6340383-6340730 GCF_000151845.1 Pteropus vampyrus
GAGTTTAAATTGTTTGAGCCATTTACTGATTATATAATAGCTGAAATATTTAGTGAATGACTTAATCTGAGCTCTACTTTCCTCACCTGTAAAATGGGATTTGTCATAACGCATATTGTATCAGGTTGTTGTATAAATTAAAAGGATTAATAAATGTAAAACACCGTTAAGAGTGTACAGCTCATAAAAAGTACGCAATATCAGCCATGATTATTTACTTCTTGATGTTCGTCCTTCTCACTTTATTCTAGCTGCTCTTGTGTTAGTTCAAATCCTCACCATTTCTTATTTTAATCACAGAACTATACTTTCCTCATGTCCTTTCTCAATTATGTTTAATTCATTCT
>NW_011888794.1:6341109-6355141 GCF_000151845.1 Pteropus vampyrus
CCTCTCATTTCTAGCTATCTGAAATCTAGTAGCCTAAATTCTACCAACACATTTCAAATATCACCACACTAACCCAAGATAATCTCACTCTTTAAAAACATTTTAATGTATCTAATAAGCAACTAATTTCAAGGTATCTATGGAAAACATTTATTATATTAATTCATCGAATAAATTCCTTCAAGAAATATTTATTGAATAACTACTAAATGTCAGACTCTTGTAGGAAGTCAGGAAACATTAATGAAAAAATGACAAAAAACTTCTTGAGGTAGCTTACATTCTAGTTATGTGGTGACAAAAAATTGTTTACACCTATTTATTAGTCCCAGTTTCTAGTCTATCTTCCCAAGAATATTGTAATCTCCATAATATCGGGAAACTTTTTTTTTTATACTTCTAGTTTCTAAAAGACTGATATCCCTTGAATTTAGATGTTCTTCTCTACTATTTTCCTACCCCCCTAGTTCTCTACTTTTTCTTCTCTGCTTTTTAGCACTTTCATCCTTTCTCGAAATACCTACATATACAATAATATATGATTAAACTGTATAGTTTCTCTCAAATTTCACCTATCTTTCAATTATTCCCTTCTGCCTTCAGACATTTGAGAATTTTGTATTTTAATACTGAGAAATTGGGACTAGGCACTGATAATGAACATATAAAATTTCACTACAGTAGTCTGTTTTCTGTAATCATGTGCTGCTTTTCCCTGAAATTTGACACAGTGAGGTTCCCTTTGAGTCTAATACTGATGACTCCTGTGTCACAGATGCTGCTTAGGTGTGGTTGGTGAAGTAGGCAAATGTGCTTGCCTGAGTATTTCCTGTTGAGTCAAGAATGAAAATGAACTGCTCATTGCCTGTCTCACAATAAAACTTAAATTCACAAAATTCATGTATAAGATCAAGACAGCACTTCCTCATTTTGTTGGGGAGTGTGACAATCAAAAACCAAGTTCTTCAGCTTTTTGGTTTTAAATCATTCTGTTATGTGAAGATCTTACTAAGAAAATCACTTCGCAGTTTTGTTTCTAAGTGCCTCCTACGGGAGAGAGACAGAAAGAGAGAGAGAGAGACAGAGAGACAGAGACAGAGGGTTGTATGACACTCATTTCTCCTTAAATGAATTTTAAAAATCTGTTAATTCTTATTCCCTAACTTCATAACTTCCAGATTTAAACCTGTTAGGATGGATCACAGTAAGATGTTTTACAGAACTTCGTAATGGTTATGACTTCGTATATGACTAACATTAAACTACTCCTTTTGTTTAATAAATCACATTAATCCAGATGATCCCAGGGAATAAACTAGAATTTTAATTAATATATAAAGTTACTTGGAAGTTACTTGACAAAAGTTATTGGATTCTATTTTTGAAGTTAGGAAGGGTACATAAATATTCTTAAGTTCTATTGAGATAATGTTTCCTAAGGTTTTGGATTTCTTATTTTTTAATGTTCTTATACTGAAAGCAATACAAATTGAATGACTGAAAGGAATATTAGTATTCTGCAAATGAAATGACATTACTTGAGGATATTTCACACTGGCTCCTAAATTACCCACAGTTAAGGAAAATTACAATAATATGAATTATGCCAGATTTCCCTAGGGAATGCAGCACAAAGTCACATGGGATCAGAAGCTCAAGTATCAAAACAAAATTAAGAATAAACCTATTCCCCCCAAAGGATCTTATATTTAAAACTTTTAGTGAATGGTGAAATGTAAGCAGCAATATTATTAATATTTAAATAATTAATTTAGTTTTCTTATTACATAACTTCACTGAATAGTCAATGAAGTATAAGTTGAGAATGGCAAAATAATTTTTTGAAGTATTGCTCAATATCTTTGAAGTACTATATTATAGAAATTACATAGAAAAAGAGATCATGGGCTCCTAATTTACTCATGTAATTAAAATCCTTTAAATATTTTATCATTCTTGGAATAAATATCATTAATGACAGAAGCTAGAAAACAAAGAACTTTGAGACCCATTTTTTGTTGTTGATCTTTAAACCAAGCTTTCTTAATCAAATATCTTGGCACACTTGTTGACTTTCACTCAATAAATCAGCAAATATTTATGGAGCAGCATCAGGCACCACGATCAGTTCAGGGGAATGAACAATGAATAAAGCAGACAATCTCTGCATTTGTAGAGTTTACGTTCTGTGGAAAGAGAAAGACAGTAAACAAATGCATATGCCACATAGTGGTATGTATTGTGGAGAAAAATGAAGATTAAGAGTAATGGAAGGGGATTTTCATATTAAAAACATAATCTCTTTGTTCTGTGATTAAGATTACATGTCCAATTTTTACAGCAAAAGGCCATCATTTTTAGATTATGTGAACACTTTCTGTGGTACTTGAGGGCACTAAAATTGAGCAAAGGAAAACGATTTGATGTCTATCAGGGCTCCATGTGCATGCTGGAAAACAGCTGAGGTAAAAAGACCTGCCTGGTAAGGGACGCCTTAGGACAGAAGTAGGATGCCAGCTGGACTCTAAATAAGAATAGAATACAAATAAGCATACGCCATTAACAGACACTTGAGTCAATAGGCTCAGCATGTACCAAGTGCAAGTCTGGGTGGAAGAGGGTGTATCATGAGATGATTAGGTAGTTCAGGGAAGTTTTTATTCAATTATGGAAACTTTGTATTTCATCAAATTAGATGCATAATTTATAATCTATTAAGCATTTATTTATACTGTTACAAATTGAAGACTACATATTCTTCCCCCAAAGAGCTAAAGCTGGAGCAACAACTGGAGATTTCTAGACAATATTTAATGTGTCCTGGGTCATGACTTTAGTTTTATTTAATTAGGAGAGACAGCTTGCTTTGTTAAACAACGTGGGAGGGATGATGACCTAGTTTATAATTTGGATTTTTTTCACTGCAACCATTCAGCCTAAGTTATTGAGCTGCTTTCTGCTATAATATATGTGGCTTAATATGTGGCTCTATACTAAAGCCCCGATGCTATACTAGTCTGAAGAAACAACTTGTGAAGTTCAATATTAGTGTAAGGGCTTTTATTATAAAGAAGCCGTAGGAGAGCTTTTCTAACTTAACTTTCCTAGACATAGTCAATGCCTTACCTAGTTTATTCTAAATTCTCTTTATATTTAGTGACATTTCTGTATAAGTTGTTATGTCTCTATATGGAGATGTCATATGAGAAATAGTCACTTCTTTGACTGAAAATTAAAATACTAAATATAGAAAAATAGTGAAGCTGATTATCCCATAGAGTTGAACTTACATGCCCTTCAAAGAGAGAAGAATTGACCTCATTATTTAGCAGCTTATAAACAGTCCCGATGAACAAAAATTGCATTGTGTTGAGTCTTCATTTGTAAATGCCAAATTTTCAGATTTTATTTTTTGGTCCTGATGCACACTCAAATTGAAGTCATTTTAATCAAATAACTACAGTTCTGGAAAACTGAACACAACTTGTGAAGTTAAAAGGAACACTTTGAAATTTAATGCCCACATTTAATGCCTGTATTAAACCCGGCTCTAGACTTAACAGGGGAATTCATTATAAGGTAACGATTAATATAGTACTGCCTCCTACACTTGGAACACGTGTTTATTATATAATGAAACCAAAGTCACTATTAAAATTCACTGGAATGACAGAATTTAAAACTTTCTTTCAAAATATATCATAATGTATTAATCAGTATAGCTATGTGGGGTGTACTGTTTTAAAAAATTACTATGATCAACCAAAAATCCTATTTCACAACTTATTTATTTATATCTTAAATGGGAGCATTTGATCATTTCCTTATCAATAATTATTTATTCACCTCCATCTCAAAAAGTCAACAAGCACCACATCATACAAGCAATGACAGTGAAAATATACCATCCAAGGAGAAATAATTATAATGGGGGAAACTTCAAAATTACCCACAACTCTGTAATCAGCAGTGCTAAGAAATAACCAGCACTCCTAGAAATATAATCATCAGTGATAGAAATACAGAAATGTAATCATCAGTGACAGAAATATGAAAACATTATCACCAGCAGGAGAAATTCTGAACAATCATGTAACTCTTTAATGGAGTGTTAGTGCAGTTTATATGTATTTTAAGTCCATAAAGAGATTTGGAAGGCTGGCTATCCAATTTACAAACAGCTGTTAAACTCCAAAATCATGACATCCAAATCCCATGATTCTGAGTAGTGGGATTGAGAAAGAAGTTTGCAAATCCTCATAAAAGTTGGATATTATCTTAATAGCCAGATTCCTTCACTTGATAAACCTCCTCTGCTCTCTGTCTCTCTTTCTCTCTCAAGAAAAACCATTGCATCTCTGTGTGACACCTGAGTATCCATGTCATACAACTCTCTTAGGTTTTCCAAGTGGCTCTTTTCTGAGTTTCAGCCAATTTTTGAAGTAACAGCTGGTGATTATCTAATTTAATCAATTCAGCTGCTCTTAACTTCTATAATAAATATCATTAGCTCTTCATTACAAACATGTGTAGAAAGAGCTGAACTAAAGAAGATAATTATACTACTTGTCCCAAGAAGGTATGAGTTACTCCTGATCCTATAAGCACAATAGTTTGCCCAATTTATATTTCCCTCTACCTAATGTGATCATTGGAGTGTCTGTCTGGTGATAAATGGACACTTATATGAGTATTTTATGGAATTCTAGCATTCTATGACCATATTAGCATGACCATATAATTATTAATCCAACTATCTCTTTGGATGGGAGCGGACTCTTAATAATTATATGAAGATATTAGACACATTTTATAGATAAAATCCCCACATTCCAAATTCCTAGTCACAAAAAATTACAAGACATATGGAAAAGAATTAAGGACTTAAGAAATGGAAATATCTTAATTTCTCATGTTCTTATCAGCTCAGGGACAGGAAAGTCATATCCTCAAAGTCTTATCAACCTTAAAATTTTTTGTGTGTCACAGAGCTTTTGAGTACTTAAGAATTTGGAAGAAATTGTCAAAAGCGACTTCATGATTATCTATTTTTTATGGTTGAGGGATCTTTTAAATCTAGAAGCACACTTTCATTTTGGAACTAAACAAGTTTTCCTTTCTGGGAACAGTAAGACAAATGTTCCTGCCTCCTCTAAAGTCTGAGAATAAGATAAAAAAAGGAGGTTAGGGGAGTGCGACCAGACAGGATTTTTCTGTACCTGCGAGCTTCAGCATTAATAAAATGAGCATAAAGCCATTTATCGTAATAGTATTTTGGTAGAGAAAAGTACAGAGCAGAGTAGAAGATATACCTATAATTCAATGATCATCGATCACAACTGAAAAATTCTGTGTTTTTGGTTTATCTTACTTTTTTTTTTTTTTTTTTTTTTTACCACCATGGCTACTCAAAGTATTGTAAACTTTCTGCAAAACCTACCCACTCCCACTTCCCATTCTTATTTCTCAAGAGAAAATAAAAGACAGAGGAAAGGAAAATCCCTCAGCCTTTTACTTATTTGAGAAAATTCATTTAGGATAGCATTATTTAAAGACTGTGCTGATTCAAAAAATGACACTCCCAGACCTGGAAGACAAGGAGAGAATGAAGAAAAAGGCAGCCACTCCAGACTGGTAGATAGCAAGGGGACTTACTTAAGAGGCTTGTCTTCAGAGGCCAAAGACAAGTAGATCTCTGTATCTGCCTGCCAGAATCTTAAAAGTTTCTGTAGAGGACTTACCTGGGTTCAGTCACACATTCAGTCCAGATGGTTTCAACCACATCTTGCTCCTTCAAGGCTACCTCCTTGAAAATGGCTCCCACTGTGGGCACGGTGGACCGAGCCTACATCCCAAGAAAAGGGAGTGGGGAGGAGCCTCAGATTGCCCGGATCCAGCTCACAGGTAAACCGTGTCATGTCCTCTTGATGACCTCTTCCAACTAACTGGTAAAATATGATCAATATCACCCTCACTGTTAGAATCTGAGTGCTGCAGTAGAATCTAATTATTGTGAAATTCCTTCTTTTGTAATTTTTTTCTCATTGACATTATGAGCAGGATTTTTTTTTAAAATTTGAGTTCTCAACAGTTTATTAAAAGTAAAAAAGTTAAAAAATTTACAAAGATAGTGTCTCCAGACATCATTTAAATCTTCTTGAAAGATAATGCAATATTTGGAAACAAACAAAAAAAACTTACAGATGATTCAATAGTGGTGATTTGTTTTACTATTATATGATACTTCTGGGTGATTCTATTCTAATTTCCTTATTATTTTAGCCATTTTTTAACATGGGTAAATAATTGATAAATGATATAATTTTTAGAATAACGAAATTCCAAAGTATTTCAAAATTCCTCTTTGTTTTTAGGAAGACTTCTAATAAAGAGTAAAGTTGCAAAAGATCAATCCTCATAAATCATTAGAATTGCTCAATTAAAAAACCCTCAAAATATCATATGATTTCATTTATATGCGGAATGTAAGGAACGAAAAGAACAAACTAATCAAAAACAGACTCAAAAATATAGTGGACAATTTGGTGACAGAGGGGAGGGTGGGTTGGGGGACTGGGAGAAAGGGGTGAAGGGTTAAAAAAGTACAAATTGTATTTGATAGATGGTCATGGGGATGGAGATCACAACGTAGGGAATGTAATTAGCATTGATACATTGGGTAGGTGGAAAACCAGCGGAGAGAAGGAGCGATTAGGAGGATCGTTTTATAAACTATATAAATGTCTAACTAGTGTACTATATACTTGAAACTAATTAAAATTTTTTTTTAAATTTTCAAAATTACACTGGGTCCAATGAACCTTGATGACTAAAATTAAAAATGAAAATATGAGGTTACCCGGCTTAGAAAAGAAACCTACTGAGAATATGACTAAATATGAAAGGCACAGTGATATGTATGATAAAGGAATTAAGCCATAAGCACAAGTTATACTGTACTTATGATCATTACATAAAATAACTGGAGCTTCTTGCATTTCCCAGCTTACTGTATCACATAACTTATTTGTGTTTTTACCTTCCTTTTTATTTCTCTATTGTGTAAGTAGTTTATTTGGTGTTTGTTGCATTTACCGTTTTATTCGTATGATGTCAAATACCAATGTAGCAGTAGTATAGAAGTGAGAAGAATTAGACATCGATTTAGTCTTGAGGCTTATTTAGTAACTGGATGTTACTTTAGGTTGTCTTTCTTGGGAATGAGGTTAAATGCTCTCGATCGTTTATGAGATGCAAAGAAGTGCAGGGGGTTAATACTGGAGAAGCTTCCTCAAGAAGAATTATCCTGATACGTGGGAAGCCACACCTTGATTAACCACAGATGTGTAAGCCCAATAAAGTGAAGAAAATAAAAAACTAGAGGATGGTGGCGGAGATGAACACTTCCATCCAACTTCTGACGTTTTATTTTATGTGATAAGGTGAAAGGATGAGGGAGACGGAAGAGGAGTAAATATCTCAGATAAATAGAACAGCATTTGAAAGCCTACAGAGCTTAGAACATTTGAGGCATTTAAAGAATGTTAGAATGACTGAAGGGTCAAGTGTGTGAGGAGAGGGAGTCATACAAGAGACTAAAGAAGTGGGGGTTTTATTTGCCATGATAAGGAACTTGAGCTTGGAGAATAGAAATGAAGAGATGTGACAGTTGTTATAAAATTGAAATTAGTTTACTTGGTGATTGATTGAATCCAAGAAAGTGTCAAAACAGGGAATTATCAAGAATGACTTTCAGGTTTCTGGGGGTGGCTGACTGGATGGGTGGCAGTGCCATCAACTGTGAAAGGAAACTAAAGAAAGAGACTTGGAGACAGAGGGTAAGTTCACTTTTAGACATATTCAAATGTTCCCATTTGAAAACAGTCAAGCGAAGACGCCGAATAAATGGTTAGAAATACATATTTAGAAATCAAGAGAGAAACCTAAATTTGATGTATTTATTTAGGAATCAACTTTAAACATATGGTAATGAATATCTTGGGCATATCTAACATTACAGGATTCATAGAAGGATTGAGAAGAGAAGAGGGAAAACTAAAATAAAAATGGAAATCTTGGAAGTAGTAAGTACATAGGGGAGAGTCAGAGAAAAATCTGAAAAAGAGTGGTAAGAAAAATCAAGACAGCATGGTTTTGGAGAAGGCAAAGGAAGATGATGTTTACGGAAAGAAGGAATTATTAAGTGTTAAATAAAGATAGGAAGTAAAGAAAAATAAAGGGTAGAATAGTGTTCACCTGATTTCATGAGAAAGCTCACTGGAGAAACTCTAAGTGTGATTTTAATGGTTTGGTGGTATTGGAATATATCACAGCTGGGTCTAAGGAAGATAAGGTAGCAGTAAAGACAGGTAATTTTCAAGAAGTTGGAATGTATTGAAAGTCAAATGACAGACTAATAGCTTGGAGTAGGGCTACTTTTTGTGAGGCCTTAAGCTTTTACCATCAGAAAGTCAGGTAGATATATTTTTTAAAAAAATATAAAATTACAAATGTTTGTGCATGTGAATGGCTCAGAACTTAATAGCTTTATGGTAATTCAGCCTGTGGTAATGTTAGAGGAGGTTACAGAACAGAAGAGGAAATTATTAGATTCCAGAGATAAGTGTTTGCCAGATTAGCAGAAAAGTAAGAATGTCTTTACCTGGATTGCCCAGAAAGCAGATCCTGCATAAGCAAGGGCTTGTATGCTGTTACTTGACCAGGGAATAAAATTCCAGGGAAGTGAAGGGGTTGAGAAAAGGGAAGTGAATCAGGGAAGGAAGGCAAACCAATGATGTATGCATTACTGGGATGACCACTATTTGCTACCAAGCATGACTGGTTGTTTATTCTCAAGGGTTCAAGAAAGGGAGAAGAATTGACCCAGTAGTCCCATTAATGAAAGGGTTACCCCATAGGTTGAACTCCCAGACCGTGCATGAATGGTGTCTTTGGTGTCTCAAACCTCAGCACAGGGAGGACGTTCTGGGCCATGACGTGAGAGATGCAGCTGCTCAGGAATGGATGCAACTAAGGAAGCCAGAGTTAAAAGAGTTAATTAACACCATGTGTACCTGGCATGGAACAAATGATCAAAAAGGCCTGGAGACAGGTAAGAGCTAGAGCATCTGATGAGGTGCATAAGAGGGGTCTGATACATAGAGGTCAAAATTGTAGAAGAAATTAAGCATAATCAATAGAACATTTAAGGTAAGTAATCCAGGACAGAAATGAAAGAATACTTTCTAGACTCTACTGTTTACACTCCAAATCAAAGAGCTAGGGTGTAGTTATAAAGTCACAAAATTCTAGTTCCTGTATCTGAATAATTTCTTTTATCTGGTTTAGGAGATATGTAGACCTGCACTGGGGTCTATTTGTGTAGGACTATATTTGGGATTAGGAAAAAAAACAGAAGTCGTATGCACAGTAGAAGTTACATATTATATCCTAATGTATAGCAAAGTGCCTGGAATATAGTAGGTCCTCAATAAATGATTCTGGAAACGATGAAGGCAAAACAGAAAATATACGTAATTTATTTTTATATTTATTTATAATTTTGAAATGCAGAGAATAAACCTTCCATTTCCAACACATCACGTTTATCCTGTAGGCTCGATATGTTGTTGATTGATATAATTATTCAAAAGCAGTGATGGAGAAATATGTCTATTCATTCACTACAACATCTGCCTCATATTTGTAAAAGTTTTAATTTCTTTCATTCTTTCAAATGTGCGCTTAAAAATAAATATATCTTCATTTTGTGAGAGAACATCTTCCAAAACCATAAAAATATTTTCAACTGTGAAAAGCAAAATTGTTTATGGCATTTTCCACTTGAAAATAAAATAAACCATTGGCTAATATTATGACAACTGGTATTGTCACTGATTTTTCAGTGACACTAATGTGTCTTCAATTATCCCTTTATTCTCCATATTATAAATTTATGTTTTATTTTTTGTCTTTCTTTCTTTAATAATCAAAAATGCAGATGGACTCTATTTTATAGGTCTTTTCAAACAAACGACTATGATTTAGTTGATAACATCTCAGTTTTGTTGCTTTTTCTTTGTTTCTATTTCATGCACTTATCCTCCTAGGTTTATCAAACTTAGGTTTATTTACCTAGATTTCTCTCCTGCTTTCCATTTCCCTTGAGTTTCCATATAATCAATGGAACAAACAAATTACATCAAATCTTACTGGTTTAACACAAATATAAGTTAATTTCTTGCATACATCACAGTCCGATATGTGTCAGTAGGATTTTTTATGTAGGAGCTCAGCCACGTGGTTCTTTTCTTCTAATGACA
Organism: Pteropus vampyrus; assembly: GCF_000151845.1. NCBI lineage: Eukaryota > Metazoa > Chordata > Mammalia > Chiroptera > Pteropodidae > Pteropus > Pteropus vampyrus. Next base: position 6,351,432 of record NW_011888794.1, read on the forward strand.
CTGTCATTCTGGGTCTTCAGAGCATTCTTCAAGGCTCATTACAACTAGCCAGCAGATAAGGAACAGAAGAAAACCTGAAAAAAAGCATACTCACTCTCAACTTCCTTGTTTTAGACATCATGCATATCTCATTCCAATGGCAAGAACTAGTTTTATGCCCCATTTAGATGAAATAAATGGAGAAATGTGATTGAGCTATGTGTCTAGGAAACAGAAAACAACAGTGTTGGTGAACACCAGCATCCTTTGCTAGTCTGAGCTAGTTTTATGCCCCATTTAGATGAAATAAATAGAGAAATGTGATTGAGCTATGTGTCTAGGAAACAGAAAACAACAGTGTTGGTGAACACCAGCATCCTTTGCTAGTCTGTTTTTGTGGTCACCAAATATCCCCTTGCTTCCTTCTCAAACATAGAACACAGTTATCTTTCCCCCATGGAAAAAAGATCCAAAGTTTCTTCCAGTCACTGATTCCAGTTCAATATTTATACTCTCTGAAAGAGGGGCAGTCTTCTTCATCAGATTCATAGTGACTCCTTACATTTTCATGACTTTTGAACTAAAAGATAAATTATCTGCCAACTGTTTATTAGGAACAGGATAACTGCAATAGATACTTCTGTTTGATAGAGGGAAGATTAGAGGCACACACTTAGTAAACCTGCAATCCTGAATTCAGGTGACATAAGAACCCATAGCCATAGACATGAGAGAAATTTCTTAATTAAATTGTGACTCTGCTTCCTGGGAGCATATTCTAGAGTAAGTTTTGGTCATGTATATGGCCTCTAGTTCTACCATCTATGAGAGTTTTCTTTATTATTCTCAGTGGCAATATCTGAAGTTAAGTGGGTTTGGTTGAAGATGATGCCCTTGGGCTATGCAGTCTTCACAGTTTCTCATGCAAATTTGGGGGCCCATCGTTTGAGTTTAGGCTTGAACCATAAAGGCTTTTTCTTCCAAATACATTGCCTTCTTTGCCATTACAATGTTCTCAAATTCTTAATAAGCTTGTGAACTATTCACTTCCAATCATTTTTGTGTGCTAGCATGATGAAAAACTTTTTTTCCTTTTTCTAAACTTTAAGTAGTAAGGACCATATGGAGAGATACGCTATGTACAGAGGGCTGTAGAACCACATCGGCCATTTTCCCCACTTTATAGGCAACAGGCCTACAAATGAACCCATCACAGATGAAATCAAATTCAAATGATAAATAATGAGATTATCGAATCATGGGATTATCAGATGAACTCAAAAACAGAGCCCCGATGAAATTATTTTATCCACTGGACTAAGACTTGCTTGAAATCATAATAAACTATGATATTAGAGTTATATAGGATAAGTCCTTGATTGTTTGGTATTTCAAATGGATGTCTAGCACTTGTAAAACAAAAACACAAAGACAATGAAGATCTTAACTAATAAAAGAAAATTATATTTCATCTTGATAGCTTCATTTTGAATAGAAATTCAGTAATAAATATTACTTGAGTAGGGTAGCTTTGATAGAAAATAACAAAAACAAAATGTATTGACTAATCAGACATTTGATTTCCTTCTTTTTTTCTACTTTCCAGTTTAGACTGATAATAATAGTCAGAAGTATATATGAAATAAAAATTGGCCAAAGACAAATGAGACACAGAGAAATGTCTACAAAGAAACAGAACAGTAGAAATTGTCAGAAATCATGGATACATATTATTGACATAGTATAATTTATAATTAGAGAAAACAATAAACTAACTCAAGCAACTGAACCTTTCTTCTTCCACAGAGGGATTTATTTATATTTATGCTTACTGAATGCTCTCTTGATATATTTTGGAAGAATATTATAAAATAACACATGGAGTATGAGGGATATTGTTTTATAATAATTTCACATGCCAAATATCAAACACCAGAAATAGTTCCCTATTACAAGTGAGTCCTATTTTTAAAAGATGTGGTAAGTATGTCATTTTATCTCTCACAGACGTTTCCCACACTTAAAAAGTTTCACATAACATAAAAACTAATGGAATTTCAATAACTTTTGTGCTTCTACCTGAACAGTTAGAAGATAAGTACTAATTATCATTAAACAAATTATATTATCAAACTTTTATAATAAAAAATGGAAGTTATTTATCCTGAGATACTTCTTGCAAAAAAAAAAAAAGGCACAAAATTTGAAGATATTTGTAGATTACAAGAGTATGTACCAAGTAAAAAAATTATTAAAGAAATAATCAGATCATCATTCTTTTTTCATAAAAACAACACATTTTTTACTTGAATTGAAAAAATACTGTATAGCCCATTTAAGTCAAATGTAAAATTGACAGTAGTGATCTGCAAGCTGTTAACAGAAAACAAAAGTTTTAGCTTGGAAATAATGGGATCATTGAATGAACACAAAAAGAAGTCTAGGAATAAATGAGAAAGATGTATTCAAGGGTCTTGGATTTTGCAACCTTGTAACACAGTGAGGCAAAAACCCAGAAGTGTTCCAAAGAAAGAAAAGTTACAAGTTCTTATAGTAAAAACTATATTCATGAGAATTACCAGTCCTGCATTCTTAGCCCTAGGTTTGGTCCAGGACGGTATCAGTCAGGTGTCAGGCAGTCTGTGTGATGGACGCCAGGTGGTCTAGAGGATGGATGCCAGCAGATCTGGTGATGTCCAGTGGTCTGCATAATGGATGCAGGTGGATGTATACCTGAGTCCTTCAGGGGGTAATCAGAGGGTTATGTGAAGGTTAAGATGTATATCTAGGCTTGAAGCAGGACTTGAAAGTTCAAAAAAATGTAAGTTCCCAGGCTAGTTAGAACAAGAATGGAGTCTTCACACTGCAACCTCATGATGTTAACAATTTTAGTAGCTTGGTAAAAATGACTCCATTTTATATATTGTCTATCTTCATTTTTTCCTCAAGATTAATGGAAACTAAGAAAAATATCGAATTAAATTTAAAGACGTATTGCAAGAGAAATTTCACTTACCTGTATTCTATAATGTATACGTATTTGAGTCCTTATTTTTAATGTTCAAATGCCAAAAGTGATTCTCATTATGTAGCTGTGATATCTAGTTAAAGATAATATCAAACAAGCAAAAAGTAGAGTGAGAATCTTTAAAGTTAGGCTAACATTTGGGAATATCACCAGCTGGTCTCTTTGACGATGAGGCAAAAAATAGCTCAAAAGCAAAACTGTAAATAAAGTAAATTCAATCTTATTTTATAGGTTGGAAAAATATTCACAATAAAATCCTTTAATGAGTTTGCCCTTTATCAAGCTTCCTGCAGTATAAATAAAATTAGGCAACACCCTAAGGAAAATTTTGAAAAATATTGATTTTTTTGGTCCTATTAAAAGATATTACCATAGAGTTTTTTAGTACTTTTAACATAATTCTCTCGAACTCACTTTTATGAATTAGTCTTTAAAACCATTAAGCAAAACAGAAAAGATTTAAATATCAGTTCATTTTAACTTCTATGAATTTTTAATTGTTTTGTTGATTGAATATTTATACATATTTATATTCATATACCATTATATATATATCACATGTGTGTATGTATATGGATACATATCTATCTATAGAGACAGAGATAAAGAGAAATAGAGAGAGATACCTAACACATGACTACAAAAGGCAAGTGATGCTATTCAACAGTTAGGGATAATTTATTTGTTAGGTAAAATTCAAACC
>NW_011888794.1:6355456-6358828 GCF_000151845.1 Pteropus vampyrus
AAAAAAAATAAAAAGAAGTCAGAAAAAGAGACGCTAAGTTTCATTCAGTACTAAATTCACTTTACCATTACTTTCCAAAAGCAATCTAAATGTCAAATTTCTGACACCAAAATTGGTAGCAAGTAAATCGCACAGCACTAAACTGCAAAGTGGCATGCAAAATTTAGAACAGTGGGTTGTATATAATTAGGAAATACTTCGTGCTTCTAAATATAAAAGTCCTACATCCAGCAAGAGAAAATAAAACCCTCTAGAAGACTCAAGACAAACATAAGGGCAACAGATAAAACATGAAAACTTAGGATAAGCAGGCTTTTCAGAGGCAAATGTGTAAGATTAGTGGAACTAATAAGAGAATGCTGTTATGTTTTGGCTTCTTTTATCCTTAAATATTTTGCCTACATACTTTCCAATAGAATTTTAAAGATTTAAGGCAGTCATGTCAAACATAAAAGGCTTGCATTTCTAACTCTCTTGAATACTCCATTCTATCACTAAACAAAGAATTCTGGATATTTATAGTCAGGTAGTATTTTAAGTTCTTGGGATACAGAAGTGGAGAAGGAACAGTCCCTGCTCTCATGATACTTAAGTACTAGTGAGAGAAGTAGATGAGAAACAAATAAAAACATAAATAAATATGCAATAAAATGTCAGTACCGTGATGAAAACTAAAGTAGAGACAGCAGCTAAAAATTGATTAGTTAGGCTAGGGGATAATTTACAAAGGATAATCCCATCAAGCTCTTTTTTGAAGGGGTGTCATTTGAAGGGAAGCCTGAATTTTAAGTGAGTACACGAGCCATACAAAGATGTGAGGGAAGAACTTACCCAGATAGAACGGCAAGTTCAAAGACCCGAAAGAAATGAACTTGGTTATGTTAACAGGAAGTAGGCAAAGGGAGATGCGGTGATGCCAGTCAGAAGGCTGTTACCAATTCCTTGTAGAGAGTTGTAAGAGAGGAAGGATCAGGGTGGAAATGGCAACAGTTACATTGAGACTATGGTTTAAATATTATAATAGTAAAGGTAGATCAGCTGCAGGTGGGCTGACAAGAGACAAATCAAGAACGCTGTCAGTATACGTTGGCTTGAGCTACAGAGTAAATGGCAGGACTATTACTGATAATGGGAAAATCAGGTGGGGGATGAGAATCAAGAGTTAAGTATTGGATATATTCGACCTCAGATGCCTACTAGACACTTGCAAAACGACTTTAAGAAAGAAGTTGGCTATAAAAATCTGGAACTTGAAGAGTAGTGTGTGATAAAGAGAGGTAGGTGGCGGTGGCTTGAGCTATACTTTTGGAAGTCATCACCATGTAGAGGCTATTTAAAGCCATGAGATACAGACAGTACAGACTATCCTGTAGCGAGAAGAGCACCCACAGCCACAGGAGAGGAATAAACCATTTGAGAAGGAAAAGAGAAACCATCCAAGCTGACTGAGACAGTGTAGCTAGTGAGGTGGGAGGGAGTCTGGAAGAGGGTGTGGGTGCTCTAATGGACTAAAAAGAATAATGAATGAAAATACAGTAGCAACTATATATCCATTATAATGCTATTCTGGGACTTCATTCCAATTTTGCAAGTGGTTAAGCTGGGATATTTCCCGACACTTAGCAGCACAGGTCATGTTGCCTGGCAGAGGAGCCATATTCTCTCACAGTATAATTTGAGAGTTATTTACAGGAGCTATGAGCACAATTATTCTCTTTGCCTACTCTCCAGGGTATAACATCCCAAACAGTAGACATTCCTTGTTGTATAATAAGTTGGATTAAAGCATTTTTATTGTCTGGGAAGGTTCACATAAACTAGTGTACAGATTTAGTAAGAATTAGTAGAAGCAACCCAACATCATCTGTTGTTCCTTTGGGAGACAAGAGAAGTATGTGCTTTAAATAAAATATAGAAATTGAATGATTTAGTGCTAATAGAGCAATATTATGTTGACTCTGAGCATCCTGGGGGAAAAGGTGTGCCTGGGAAGAAATAACAAGTGACAGAAAGAGAGACTGGGAAGGAGAGCTCCTAATTGCTTGTAGTTTTGAAGAATCCAAACAAGCTGTTTTGTCCCACCAGCCATTTCTCCTTTGCATTCACATCTATTCCTGCCATTTCGAATGTCACCTGTATGCTCGTGATGTGCACCTCTATATTTCAAGCCCAGATTCCACGTCCCCCCCCCACCGAACTTGAATAATTCTGTTCACTGACTGTCCAGATATAGCTCCCCCTCAACATGTCAGAAATAGAACTCAGTGTGTGCCTGCCTCTTTTCTGCTCCTTTCACTGTCTCTGGAAGGGCACTACCTGTAATCCAGTTTCTGGAACTCAAAACTAGAAAATTATTCATAATTTTTGCTTTTCTATTTCTCTATACTCATATAAGCATAACCTATATTCACTATACTTCCTATGTTTATCTGTCCAGTTATCTTTGTGTCTTACCTACTCTCACCTGACAGCATAATCCTATTTGGTCACCCTGTTCTAAATATGACCCACTCTCTGTCAGCATCAACTTTAGACTTTTCAACTTAATTATACCATCCTGCATGATCTGACCTTTACTGACCCCTTCACTTTTATTTTGCATTGCCACATACAAATATAAACAAAAAAGAGACTGCACAGACTTTTTTTTTTTGAGTGCTTAGAGACCATGAGGAGGCAAAGAGAAATAATTTACTAACAACACTACAGCGTAAAATGTATACTTACATTATGAGAAACTAAAATCAACAGTGTCTATTTTTAGAAAGTATTATTATTTTACTATAAGCTAACTTAAATACATAAATAAATGACATATATTTGAAAAATTAAAGTATAGGGGTTATGATGACAATTTATCTAAATGTATCCTCGTATAATATGATCAGACTGAGACAAATTATGATCTTATTTTTATTAAAAGTTATAGAAAACAAAATGCATTATCAGGTGTTAAATTTAATTGACTATGAGAAACAATATTTTGCCTGAAACTGTATCCTGATAACTCTATCCTTGATTTATGGAAATCTTCCTAATTCTTCAAAACCTGGCTCAAAAGCCATCTTCTTAATGATGGCTGGTTTAAAACCCAATTTGATACAATCACTTTATCTTCGTATTGTATTTTACTTCTAACTCTACTATAAGACATACTTTATGCTGACTGTATTCAAACAATTTTTTTGACAATATACTGCAATAATTTATTATATCTTCCTTGAAGGCAGGTAATAATGGATTAAACATATTTGTTTTCACTGAAATATAACCATCTCTCATTTAATGAAGATTATGGTTTTTATAATAGTATCATAAAATAATTTCTATATTTTCTTTTTTAGCTAAAATGTATGAATCAACACACAAATT
>NW_011888794.1:6359458-6360957 GCF_000151845.1 Pteropus vampyrus
AAATATAAACAAAAAAGAGACTGCACAGACTTTTTATTTTGAGTGCTTAGAGACCATGAGGAGGCAAAGAGAAATAATTTACTAACAACACTACAGCGTAAAATGTATACTTACATTATGAGAAACTAAAATCAACAGTGTCTATTTTTAGAAATTATTATTTTACTATAAGCTAATTTAAATACATAAATAAATGACATATATTTGAAAAATTAAAGTATAGGGGTTATGATGACAATTTATCTAAATGTACCCTCGTATAATATGATCAGACTGAGATAAATTATGATCTTATTTTTATTAAAAGTTATAGAAAACAAAATCCATTATCAGATGTTAAATTTAATTGACTATGAGAAATAATATTTTGCCTGAAACTGTATCCTGATAACTTTATCCTTGATTTATGGAAATCTTCCTAATTCTTCAAAACCTGGCTCAAAAGCCATCTTCTTAATGATGGCTGTTTTAAAACCCAATTTGATAGAATCACTTTATCTTCTTATTGTATTTTACTTCTAACTCTACTATAAGACATACTTTATGCTGACTGTATTCAAACAATTTTTTTGACAATATACTGCAACAATTTATTATATCTTCCTTGAAAGCAGGTAATAATGGATTAAACATATTTGTTTTCACTGAAATATAACCATCCCTCATTTAATGAAGATTATGGTTTTTATAATAGTATCATAAAATAATTTCCATATTTTCTTTTTTAGCTAAAATGTATGAATCAACACACAAATTATAACTCAATATGTACTACAAAGCTTACCTCTCTGCTAATATAGAATATGGTTTCTCATGAAGAAATAAATAACTATAACACAAGTGCTCAGCACCCTTAGCATATGCTTTCTCTCAATATAAAGTTTATATATATTTGTACCCATTTTAAGTGGATATATGTACACACATGCATATCAAATATATATCAGACATACGTGTACTACATACATGCATAGTCTATGAAACACATATACATAAATCAGTGACTATTTGTGAAATTCTTCACAGAAATAGATCTCAAAAGTAATTTAAAATTTAGCTAGTGCTACCTTTAATAAATTGATTAAGAAGTTAATTATAAATATACCGAGAATGAGACTCAGAACATATTTTTTTAATTCCAAATAGTTCAAACATACTTGGAATGGAATCAACAGAGCAACTTCTTCTGAGCGTACTCAGAAAACTCGGGTGTCATAGTAACAAAAACTATTTAGTTTAATATCTTTCATCCCACATCTTATTTTGAGAACAAGTTAAGAATATCAATGATTGTGGTTTACTTTGCATTTATGAACTCACTCAATCATTTCAATTGTATTGAACTAAATACTGCAGAAGGCTGAGAATGTTTTTTCCAAGAATATCTTGTTATAATCTTTGTTTTAAAGTCTATTTTGTCTGGTACGGAAAATACTATATATCTATTCATCTATATCTGTTTCTATCTTCATAATCAATTAAGCCCTGCTTCTGTTACA
>NW_011888794.1:6361214-6378820 GCF_000151845.1 Pteropus vampyrus
ATATGTGTATGTATTATATATGTGATGTGTATTTATATTACATATACATAATATGTGTGCATAATATATATACATTTTAAATAATCTACATATTATGTATTTTATGTATATACATGTATGATCAGCTTGTCCTGTTGCTCCTGACTTAGTGAACTTGAACTAAATAATCGTTAGTAAATCATGAGATATTTACATATAAGCTTCCAAACGTAAATATAAAACTATAGAGCGATTCTAAAGAGAATCTTTACATCCACACACAACTGGGAATGCCTCTAAATGTTTGCAACTTCAGCTCCTTAGAACAATTCTGTACTTGGTCAGTGTAAAAAGAGAGAATGACATTGGAGTAAATGAACTAAATATTTTTCTTTTAACATGATTGCCATTGGTAAGTTTGGACATGATTGATTTAGTATATGGGATGTTTGCTGACATCTCTTTTTAATCTCCTTGATATGTAAACATTGTATATGTAGCCTACTAACTGGGCTACACATACAGATATTTGAGATAACTGAGGAGGAACACAAATAGCATTTTTAGTTGAATCTTGAAGAGTATAAGAATTTTCTGATTACAAGGAGCAGGAGATGGAAATGTGAAATTGCATGGCTTAATGGGGACCCACAAGTAGCTCAATGTAACCCAAATGCAAAGATGTGATGAAGAGATGTTGAGAGAAACTGGAAAGACAAGCAAGACCAGACTGAAGAGAGCCTTTTATTCCATGCAAAGAAACAGGGTTGGTATCCTGTAGACCTGAGGATCCACTGAAGGATTCTAAACAGGGGGGTGATATGGTTTAGTTTGTGATTTAAGAAAAATAAATTACAATAAAATGTGACAGCATGCAGAGACTTGGAAAATAATATAAAGAAGATGCTAAATGATAGTAGGGATTCCCAAAGGATACCAATACCTAAAGAAACATAAAAAAGGCAGGAGTGTTTTTGTTTTGGATAAGTAGCTTCACACTGAGCTCTATTCTTGCCAATAACTCTTAAGAACTATATTATTTGAAGGTTAAGAAAAATACATAAAGGCATGAGAAATATCTGTGGCCATAGGAAAATCCCTAGACATAAAATCTCTCTTCATAAAATATTTCCTTATACTGAATGTACAATTTTCTTTCATCAAAAATCTAACATATTTAGCATGAGTACTGGGATGCTGATTAATAATGTACATATATAACTTAAGTGCCAATTAATACCTCTCTCTCTCTCTCTCTCTTTCTCTCTCTCTCTCTCTCTCTATATATATATATATATATATACACACACACACACACACATACACAAGACTGAAGTGATTAGACAAAGAAAAGCTCTAACTTTACCATAGCAAATACATATATCGGAGCATAAATAAATAAATAAATAAAGAGAGAAATGATGGCACCAGCTCTCTCATGTTTCTGACATCTTAATTGACCTTAAATTACAAAGCTAACAGACTTTCCTTTAGAAAAAAAAACAGTTGGATATGCAACCTTTGTTTTGCTTTTCATGTCGTATATTAGTAGATCTTTTTTAATGTCCTTTATGTCCACTAATGTCAGGTCATAAAAATCTAAGCACACTATCAAGAAGAAATACACACACACATACACACACACACACAACACAACTGGTCTGTTTGGATGGAGAACAATAAAGTAATAGCTTATAATATTAGCCTCATTCAGAAAGAATTTATAGAATTTCTACTGTATTTGGGAAATATAGTTGTAAAAATGAATAAAATAGCACACTGAACTCTCGGAAGTCACAGACTAGCAGTGCTAACAGACACAAAAATTTTTTTTAAACCAATATAGATTGAAATATACTAGTGATTTCAATAATGTAGTTTGGGATCACAGAGAAGAGAGTGAATAATTCACCAAAGAAGAAGTCAGATGTTAGTGGAAACTGTTCTAAGCCTTGAAGGCTTAAGTCAAAAGCAGGGCATAAACACAGGTACCTGGGTGGTATGGCAGCCCTAATATGGGACATATTGGTAATAAACGCAGCATAAAATTGAAAAGAAAACTGGAGAGCCACATTTGGAACTGTCTTGCTCTGTAGTTTCAGCCTTATTCTAGGAGTGAAGAGCCACTGAAGCATTTTAAATAGGAGAATTGTGTTATCAGACATAAAAATCACCTTTCCTATGACCAAAAAAAAAAAAAAAAAATTCTGGTAGAAAAAGACCAAGAGCAAAGTAAGAAGACAATACAGCATTAATTAATCTACTCTTCTGTAAGGCTCATATTAACATTTAAAATAAGCATCACGATACTATTTTCTTCACTCTTTGCCTGAGATTGTTCCTTCAAAATTGTCCCTAATCTAGACAAGTGCTTTCCTCAGAACAGGAACATCAAGAGTCCCATCTCACACTAATAAATGAGCTTATTTACATTTCACTCCTACTTAAGTGGGTGCTTTTATTTATGTTTATCTTTTATGATGTGATTTTCTTTGATCACACCTTTTCACCTTCTCTTGTTCTTAAACGCTACAGTTACTTTAAGATAAAACTCAACTCAAAGTAAAGAAAATGTTACATAAAAGGTTTTAGACTGTTTATTTTTCTACCAGGAGCTTTAATGTTATCTCACCAGAGTGACTGTATGTTTGATATACATACATAAACACATATATGGGATATGCTTTACCCTCATGCTGTTACCAGTCTAGTGATAAATGCTTGATCGCTATTATCAAACAAGATAACTTTTTAGGATGATAGTTTAAAATCACTGGGAAACTGAAAATAATTACCTCCTTTTAAAATGAGAATGTATATAACACTTTCTCAATTTCTTAAGAAAATAAAGATACACAAAACTTAGCTTTCATGTTGAAGTCAAGTGCGTCTTTTCATGAAAAGCTGAGGAATTTATTTAGGACTTAATCAATGGTGAAAATCTCAACGTATTCTATATCTACTCCATATGCTGACTTAAAACTTTAGTAAAACCTGAAAACATCATCAGTTTGGGGTACAGTTTTGGAGGTACAGGTGATTTGAATTGCAAATGTGGTGACAGTTATTACCTTAACATACCTGTCTCTAGAAACACTGATGCAAGCCTTGATGAAAAAGGCTGTTATTTTTGCATAAACTCTATATAAGTAAGTCGTGTCTGTGAACAATGGCAGCTTTGCAGTGGTATATTAATAAAATATTAGACATTATATGAGTTATTCTGTATACACTGTAGGTGTTTATTTAGATTATTCCCCCACCCAAATGTATGAATGTGAAAGCTTTCTGATTATTCACTGAATATTGATATTTTCCATACTTATGGACATTGACAAATTATATGTGAGCTTGGTTATTCTCATAGCATAATATTATATAAGAATATTTTCATGTAAACTCTGAGGTAAACTTTACTTAACATTTGATTATTTTAAAACCTTTGCCGGAATGTTCCATTCTATCATACAGTCCTATATTTTGTACTGTTTATCAAACACTATTAAGTTATTTGAACTGAAATTTTCAAAAGAATCTATTAGTTGTAAGCTTTAAAACATTAAGATTAATATTATATGTGTATTCAATGCTCTTACGGTATAGTTTCTTGAATCAATATTTCAAATAAGAAAAACAATAAAGTTAAAAATTAATCGAGTAACTTTACTATAGGAAAATGTCCATAGAAAATATAATTTCTGCATATGAAGTATACACATTGTTAAGAAGCTTAAGTTAGTGGTGCAGACATCATTTTCCATTGCATTTTCTTAGATTATTGTCATCCTGCTATTTAAATATCTCTTACTTTCTCCTTTTCTCCTGGATCCTCCCGTTAAGTTAGGTCAGATAGGGGTAATCTTGAGAAGGAACACCTATGTTCCCACAACCAAGACAGCTCAGTAACTAGGCCACTCACAAAATTTAGCACCTTGTTCAATATCCACATAAGAAACAGATAAAGAAATTACATCTGATGATGAAAACACACTAAAAGTCTCCCTCAAAATTTAAATGGCCACCAGGGAGCAATCATGGCATCTTAAAAGTGCTGGACAAGGTGAATTGGGTTTGTTTAAAAGTCTCAGAGTTATTGATTTTATTGATAGGAAAAAAAATCCAAATATATATAGCCGATATGGTGGAGGCAGGGTAACAAACAGTATTAAGGTTTTTTTACAACAGACCACTTGGCATAATTATTTTATATTTTTTGAGAGCTAAAGAATTATTGTAGGCACATAAATAGCTATATTAACTAACAAACTAAAAATATATTCCATATAACATTGATAAATTTCAAACTGGAATAATTTGTAAATTTATTACATTTGCAATAACACTATAATTTGTTTACTATACACATACAGAGTTATTATGCTTATCTATAAATATCTTGTAGTATAAAGAGCTACCCATTTATGTATATTTATGCAAATACATACAAATATTGTTATAGGAATGAGCCATGTCGTAAGCTTTGTGGCAATGGTTATATATATAAAATCAAATCTGATAGATACATGACATATGAGATCAATAAATCAGAAGATCACTATATACCTCTTCTATGAAGTAAATAAATATACAGAAAATCTGTGGAAACCTGAAGTTATATGATAAAAGCACAGTCCTCATTTAAGTAAACTGTAGCATGATTCTGAGCAATTAGAAGGTCAAATGATCCCAAATTTAATGAATTATATATCCTTCACAATACTTGCTTCTAAGTCAAATAATGATTACATAAAAGCATAATTTGTCAAAAAATTTTTCTAGTTTTTAACTTATAAATCAACCATGCTTCTCTATAAAGTACAAATTACATAACTTTTGTTAATATAAAATAATGTCCTGGCTTACAAAAGATGAGGAGAAAAGATGAGAGGGGAATTATCTAGATGAAAAATATTTAAAATGAATGGATCAAAATTAAATATTTAAATATATTTCTTAAAGAATCAAGGGTAAAAACTAAAATAATCAAACACAACTAACAAAAGTGTAGATAAGAAAGTTAAAAAATAATTTGAAGTAGTGTGTTCAAAATTCCTCATTTTTTTTAAATCAGTAAATAAAAGTTTATGCTCCTCACTTAAAGTTATGGTGATATATACCAGAAATAGTTACGAACACTAAAGGCTAAATGTGCTTACCTCTAAATGGTAAAAGATATGAGGAAGGAATAGAGTAAAAGACTTTTACACTTCATGTTTTGTCCCATTACACTGTTGATAATTTATCTTCTCTCACATAATGATTAAGAGCATGGATCTGCAACCAGAGTATGTCAGTTTGAATGTCAGTTGCACTACTTACAATCTGTGGCCTTAGTCAATTGACTAAATATCCATTTATCTTAGTTTCTATTCTCTAAATTGGAAAATTAATAGTGTCTCTCTCAGGGAATTCTTATTGGGACAATGAATTAATATTTAAAATTGTTTAAAACAGCACTTGCCATTATGTAAGCACTATGAAAGTATTAAACTAAAAAGAAAATACATATCATATATATGAGTAATGGCTAATGCATTTCATAATAACATATCATTTAAATTAAAAATAACATTAGTTATCAGTTATTGGTACAAACATATCCTTGGTGTGAGCAACTGAAAATACTATTTTTTATGGCATCTGATGCCTTAAAAATGCCTAATTTATAAAGATATTTTTTCTTATAAGATAATAAGTTCTTAGGAACAAATAGATGTAGGTTTTGAAGAACTTATTTTAAGGGAAGGAAATACTACATATAATATTTGGGATCATATATAATATATAATTTTGACATCAGAAACCAAAGTGAATGGCATGTAATGAATTTTTAGAATTTAGTAGTTGGGATCTCACTAGAAAAAAATGCTTTTTTGTTATTTTAGGTCTAATCATTTAGTATGCCAAATAATGATTATTTTCCTTATATTTTAAGAAATCAGAGTTCAGCAGCTCACTAGGCAAAGGACAAATGAGGCTTCTTGAATCTTGAGTTTTAAATATCAATCTACCCCTAACTTTCATTTCATAGCTTACTGAATTAATATGTCATCAAATACTTATTTGGAAAATAAAGGAAAATAAAGAAATCCATCTCTCAACCTTACTGTTTTCTTCAATCGCTGATTATGAATTTAACGTATAATAATCAACAGGTCTCATTCTGTATTATTTCAGAATAATCAGGATTATTTGTAATATACTGGCAGTTCTAACTTACAATTAAGATGTATTATAAAGTTCATTTCTAAGGCACAGAATATAGAGGTCAGAAAAGACCTTAGAAGCCATCCACTTCCCACTCTATTAATTGTGTAAATCTTTCTGGAACATCCTTATCACTAACAGATGGTCATTCATCCTTTGCTTAAAAATGTCAAGTAATCACAAGCTCAGTAATTTAAAGGCAGCCATTTTGCATCTGGACAGCTGGAGTCTTTATTAAATTTCACTTCTATTAAACTGTTTCCCTATATTCATGTATTCTTGCTTACATTTTTTAATGCCAGATATGTAAATTACATAAAAATCACAAACTTACAGTCTAACAGAAAAGACATAGAATAACCAAGTTATAACACAAATATATTATTATAAATTGAGATAAGTACAGAGAAGGGGCTAAAAGTCCCTGTTAATGTTTAACTGAGAAACCTGATGTCCTCCAGGGGCTCACAAAAATAAAGCATGCCTAAAAATGTGCTATTGCATAAGCTGGAAAAAGGGGAGTTGAATGGAGGTTGAGGGGAGAAAAATGGAAGATGCCCGGAGGAGGTCAGAGTGAAGAAAATAGGATGCATGGGTTCTGAAGAGGGAGGAAGACAGGTGCATTCAAGAAACCGAAAGAGGGTCAAAGTGACTGAAGCCAACTGCACAAGAGGAAAAATGTTGCAAGGGAAATGAAAGGAAGAAGAGGTCAGGCATAATTAGGGCCCTAAAGGTCCTGCCCTCTAAATTTCCTACTATTTCCTCCCTAAAGTGACACTCAATATGTTTATACTCAATATGTTCAACATTACAAGACACAGTGAGAGTAGTTAACCATCTCCATTTCTCACCTCATAGCTGAACAAGAATCTCCCATTCCATCCACTATTCTTCAAGTCACGCTGTCCAGAAACTTTATTATTCCAGTTGTTTCCTCTGCTGTCAAAGCTGTAAGTTTGGGTTTGTAATAACTTTAAAATTATATTGCCAGAACCGATTGCAATATTATCCTGTCATCTCACTATCATTAAATAATGATTTGACATTTGCTGTGATTATAAAATTCTTGTCCGAACATAGTCATATTTGAAGGTCAATATGGAAAGTATCAGTAGTTACATGAAGATAGTAAATATAAACCAGTCCTCTTCAGGGAAAACCAGGGCTTATCATCACCCTAATTACTGCTTATCTTCCATTGTACACCCTTCTGCTTCCCTCTGACCTCTAGAGTGGCCAGATAAAATATAGGAAGCAGTTAAATTTGAAGGTCAGTTAGACAATAAATACATTTTTTTTAATATAAGCATGTGCCATGCAATATTTGGGACATACTTATAGTAAAAGTTATTCATTGTTTATCTGACCTTCAAATTTAACTGGAGGTCTTATATTTTTATAAGCTGCATCTGTAGCATTCTCAGTGGTCTAATAAAAAATTCCCATTGTCTGTGGTTTCACATGATGACTACCACTCCACCTAGCATGACACAGAGACAATTATTACATTTCTTTCATAAATTACAGAATTTTTATAACATTTGTATAAAGAACAGAACAAGAAAATATAAACTACTTATTGAACACCTTCAGTATTTCAAGTACTCTTCCATTCTCTGGAAATTCAAAGGTAAATAAGACATGATTCCTACTCTCAGGATCCCATCACAGGAAACAAGGACAAATATTTAAAATGCAAAGTGATAAGCAATATATTAAAAGTGGATAGAAAACTTGATGAGAATGTAATCAGGCAGTTGTTAGTTAAATATAAGTGGGATTCAGGGAAATTTATACAAACTGGAACCTGATACTGAGTAGTTCACCTAGTAGAAAAATTGGGGGAAGACAGTCCAAATAGAGCTCCCAGTCTGTGTAAAATCACTACTTGAAAATGCGTATTTAGAAAACATTATACAGACCAGTGAGCATGAGAAGATACAGCTAAAGATCAGATGAGGAAAGTGGACTGTAGCAAAGGGCCTTGCTAAGGAGTGTATACTAACAATGCATGATGTCCCAGGTACAGTGGAAATGGAAGTTATAAATATAAAGAAAGACAAAATTTAGAAGTTATTTTAATTATGATATATGAGAAAAAAGCAAAGGTGACCGAAGTACTCACTTGAGGCAGTGGGATAGATAGTGATGCCATTTATCGAGACAGACAAAAAATCTGAAGAAGAGTGAGTTTTTCAGTAGGAGGTGAAGAGAAGCGGAGGCAGAGTGGCGCTGGGGCGTGTTAAAGCTAAACAGTGTGTTTCTTTTTTTTCAATAAGGTGATGACAAGATCATTTTACTTGATGACCAAAGGAGTGTGAAGCTGGATCAGTATTAGTTTTCTGCGGATGGCTGGCTATGACTACCTTGACCATTGCCAAAGCGAAGGTTTATGCAATGAACAGACAGACGAATGGCAATGATGCAAGTTTCTCTAGACAATCTCTTGAAGTTCTCACTATCACGAAGGGTGGTGGCTTCCCAGATTGTGATACAGAAGTGAACTGATGAGAAACTTGGTGAGCAGGTTATTTCCTGATTGAATTGCATAATTATATGGTTAGCACTGAGTTCTGCTTTTAGAGAATGAAGTTAAAACTTACTTCCTGAGAATGGAGGTGATTATATATTAGGCATTTAGGAAAAGAGGAATAGCAAAAATCAGCAATGATTTACCTTTGATAAACCAAAGTTCTTTTCTGGGAATCTCAGGAAATTTCCTTGAATTTTATTCACTCTGTTTACTCTTGAGATCTTTTAGTAAGTTTTTAACAAACGAAATTTATATTTGTAGAACACATTTCGAATACTCAGTGTTTCAATGTTTCACTCCGTTTTCCCTCTGCTTCTTTCCCCCTTTACTTTTTAGTATAGACCATACAAGGGATGAACCCACATCTCCCAGAAGTTCCAAAAACGCTAAGACATGGAGCCCAGCTACCCTACATCCCAAAATTCTGGCAGTCCTCAGCTGTATGCCAAGTCCATGAATATGTACGAAGTACTCATTTTGCAATTACAAGAGGAAGAGAGGCAAGTCCTGGAGGCAGAAGGCACACACTATCTTTACAAACTTTAAATATCCTTCAAAATAGGGATGGTACCACACAACAATTTCTGAGCCTATGCAAAGGCCTTTGTGTCAGCCAGCTCTTGCTGACAGTAACAAACTTCCCCAATTCTAAGAAGCTTAGAACAACAAATATTTGTTCTAGTAGATGTGTGAAGAGACAAGGGGAGCTCTGCTCCTGACTAGAGCTCAGGGGCCCGGGGCTGCTCTCCATTTTGTTCATCCTCTTCTGAAAGCATATTTAAAGAAGACATTGTAAAATGAATCTTTTTTTTAGAAACAGAGTAGCTTTCCCTTTCCCAGCCTGCTTCTGTGCATAGAAAGTTGAGGGCCCTGAAGTAGTTTTGTTTTTTACTATGTAAAACAGTATTAGTCCCTTTTTAGTTCAGGCTTATGGCACTTTTGCTAATATATCTCTTTCTGTGGGCCTTCTATGTATTTGACACTGCAATTCTTGGGGGTACGTGTCTTTCTCTCCAGACTTAATTATTTGTGTTGTTAGCATATTTGGCCCATGTGATTTCTGGGAGACCTTACTGTCTGGCTGAAAATGTCCACTAGAGACCACCTCATCACTACTAGAGAATCTAACAAAGGAAGTCAGGGACATTTCCTTGACTTGCTTTTTTACCCTGAGGCTATATTTTACTGTCCACACCCTGTTTTTGAAATTTTTCTGGTGGGTGAGGCTAGAAATGAGAAACAGTTTTAGTTTCCAAGCCAATACTTATGCTTGCAAACTGGACAATTTCAGTTTTTTGTGTTGCAGAATAGTATTATAAGCCACTAAAAGCATCAAACCCATGATTTCTATATCTGCCTGGCTGCCATCGTACCCAAGTGGACAAGTTCTTAAGGTATAGTCACTATACTGCATGCAACTACTTGCAGGCAACAATTCTAACAAACATTTTAACATTTTAGTACCAAGTTCTGTGTTGGTATAAAAATACATCTCCAAACTCAGTGACTTAAAATAACAATAATTTATTATTGCTCACAAGCCTGGGTGGTTGACTGATAGAAGCAGAGCTCTTCTGGGGGTAAGTCTGTTCCGTGTGTCTCTCATTCTCCATGGACCCATGAGGCAGCCTTGGTAAATCACTTTGATGGTAATGGCTGAAATGTAAAAACAAGCCCTACTATGCACGCACGGTTCAAGCAGACATCTGTTAATATTTCACCAGCCAAAATAAATCAATTGGCCAAGGTCAATGTCAGCAAGCAGGAAAATACACTGTACCTTTAGGGAGGCAAGGCACAGAAGACTACTACAGCAAAGAGACTGGATTATATTTTAGATATTTGTTTTTATTATGAGTTATACTATATTTAGGCATTTGATACTCATGAGGTTTAAGTTCTCTTAAACAAATAATTTCATACTACTTAATGAGGTCAAGCCAGCCGCCTAGAAAAGAATATTCACTGTCCTAGTAAGTCTTTTTTAAAAATTAATACAGACATTTCCTATCATAAAAGTAGTTTATGGTCACTATGGAGAATTAAAATAGAGGTAAAAAAAGAAATTCTGAATCCTACAGCCCAGATACAGTCATCTTTAACATGATACAGCATATTTTTATATCCTTTTTGTTATGCGTACTTGCCATAAATGTGATAAAAATAGTATATAAAATTGAATATATTATTTGTCTTCACTTGATGCAAAAATAGTTTCCATTCAAATTACCCCTTCATTTTACAGCTTGCAGGCATGTTCATATGTTTAGCTTCTAGTTCAAATCCTCATAACAAAGAGACTTTGTTTTATTACTATTTTCCTGAATTGAAATAGGATATTCTTTTCCTACATGCTAGGTTGCCAGACATTCAAAAGAGAAGGGCTTCATTAAAAAAACAAAATCATAACATACAATTCTATACAAACTACATGCAAAATACAATACAAAAACGCAAAACCCTTAAGACTGTTACCAGGGCTTCTTTCCGGGCTTGGCCGTATATAAAGCACTTTGATTATTGGGCCTCTGTCACAGGAAGGAATGCTCCACTGATGAGCACCGCTTCCCCCCACTCACATCTCACCCACAACCACAGAGAGTCCTGCTAAACTGTTGTCATCGCAGTGTAGGGACGGATTCAGGAAGGTCATCTGTCCAAGGGCGCTTCCTCTGGCCGTTCTAGAATGGTGGATAGACATCATGTCAGAAGGCATATCTGCTCCGCTTTCAGGTTGAAATTTTGAGTGCATTTGAATTTCTGAGCCAGAGAGCAGACATTCACAAAGAGGATTTGTATGGGGTGAAAACACACACTACGTGCTTTTTCAAAAGAACAGTTGCCTCAGCCTTGTGATTAGAAAATTTTCCGTCTACAGCCATGCCACCCCGAACAAGCCCGATCCCGTCTGATCTCGGAAGCTAAGCAGGGTCGGGCCTGGTTAGTACTTGGATGGGAGACCACCTAGGAAGACCAGGTGCTGTTGGCGTAAAAAATAAAAAATAAAGGACTATAAATTGACAAGGTCGTTGCAATCTGTGAGGTCAGCCAGGGTTGCCTTGCCTTAAAAAAAAAAAAAGGAAAAAAAAAAGAAAGAAAAACTTCCTACTAAAGCCTGGCAATAGAAAAATTTCAAATCCTAGTTTATGGTTTGTAGAGAGGTTTCATAATATTCTGTGTCTTCTTACATACTCTAGTTAAATGTCAGGAGAATTTGTTCTGGGGAGGCTAATCAAGGGGTATTTTAAGCAGAACATCATCAAATTATTATTTTTTTGTTCATGTATTTGTGTTTCGTTTGGTTTTGGTTTTTCTTAAAAAATGTAATCATAATAACTCTGTGTACACTTTACAAAGTTGACAGAAAGCCATAATATAGAGCAGGAATCCCTGACTTTTCCAGCCCACAAACCACTCTCCACAGGCAACAACTTTCTGTTTTTCAACTTGTCTTTGAGTATTTACTCCAAGTTTTAAAAAATAATCTACTCTGCTAATCTCCTTAATTTATTGACTTTATAAATTATCTGTTGCTATTTCCTGAAGCTCGATGAGCATTTAGCCTTCCCAGAGTTATCACACTCTCTTTACTCAAATTGATAAATAGTATTTACATTATGATGATGACCTTGTAAATACTGTTAAGTGCCAAGTAACTGTCTATGATTTATATTTTCTTATTTTTCCTTTACTTAAACAGATTTTGTTTTGTTTTGTTTTACTTATATCGTTGATAATACAACGCCTTTCTTTGACCGGGCCCTCTGCAATGCTCCTCCCATTAACAGGCAGAGCCTAGTTCCCTGCCTCTTGAATTGGGGCTGGGCTTTGACTTGTTTTACCCAATGGAATGTGAAAGAAATGACATTGCTCTACTTCCTAGAGCAGGTCTTAAGAGAGTCATTGCAGTTCTTGCCTTTGCTCTCTGAGAACCATGAGACAACACAATGAGGAAACACCCAGATGAAAAACCACTGGAGTGAGAGACTAAACCATCCCAGCTGCCTTAGTACTTAAAAGACCTTACATTGACTGCAAAGATATAAAGAAAACCATGCATGAGCAGTAGAACTGTGCCTGGACCATGAGAAATAAAAATCTATGGTCATAAATTATTCATTCCATAGAAACAATGGAGTAGAGATTCTAGAACAATAGCAAGTGACCTTATAACATAGTACTTAATGGAAAAAAGAAGCAGAATGAGAAATATCACTCAATGGTATTTCCATTAATTAAATACAGTAGTCCCCCCTTATCTGCAGGGATATATTCCAAGACCCCCACCGGATGTCTGAAATTGCAGATAGTACCAAACCCTATATATACAGTATTTTTTTTCCTATACATACATACATACATACATACATACATACTTACATACATACATATCTGTGATAAAGTTTAATTTATAAATCAGGAACAGTAAGAGATTAACAATAACTAATAATAAAATAGAATAATTATAATAATATACTGTAATTAGTTATATGAATGTGGTGTCTCTATCTCTCAAAATATCTTCTTTTCACTTAAAGGAAGCACTTTACAGCTTCTCTTTGGCAGGTATGAATTGCCAGCCTTGCTACTACTAGGCTTTGGGACCATTATTAAGTAAAATAAGGGTGACTTGAACACAAGCACTGTGGTACCGCGACAATCGATCTGCTACACCATGATGGTTACTAAATGACTAATGGGTGGGGTGCATATACAGCTTGGATATGATGGATAAAGGGATGATTCATTTCTGGGGGGAAGCGAGAGTCCATCACACTACTCAGAATGGAGCACAAACCAAAACTTATGTTTTTTTCCTGGAATTTTCTATTTAATATTTTTGGACCATGGTTGACTGTGGGTAAATGAAACTGCAAAAAGTAAAACCACAGATAAGGGGGGTACTCATCTTGTGCATGTATTCAAAGCAATACTGTTCTGCATAGTTATACAAATAGATACATACATGCGTACATAGTTATATACATAATGTACGTATAAATATATATACATATACACATATACATATATATTTATACAAACAGATACAAACAATATGTAACAAATATATCAAAATTGTTTCCCATGGTGGAAAAAGAGATAAAGTTTGGCATAGGATAAAAGGAAATAAAATGTTAAAAATCGGATTGTACAAGGACTAGTGACAATAATAGCCATGAAATGAAGAATATGATGAAGTCACCTTTCTGCCTTTGAAATATACTTTCCCCCACAAAACCTACCACATCCACTATTTATTCCACTCCGATTCATGAAATCAAAACTCTTTAGTGGTGCCCAGCTATTGATACCATTTTAAAGCTCCCTAGACTATACTAATGTGATAGGCAATCATAGCAATCATTAATCTGGTATAGTAAGGTGATTTTCTAAATGATAATTTATTTATTTACTTACTCTGTTTTCCTGGGCTGCTCCTCCTGGAATCTTCTCTCCAGTCTGTTTTCATCTGCAGATTTGCGGCCCATCCTGGGACAGCTTGTGGACGTTCCCTTGTCAGGGTCATTGTTTCTTGTATCTCAGCATTTTACCTTAACTGGTTTACCAACTTGTTCTTCAATTTCTTAGTAAAAAAAACATGTATGAGAAATACATTTTGTGAATCTTTTCATATTTATAAAGGTCTTCCTTTGTCTTTACACTGACTTCAGAGTTTTGCTGGAGATAAATTTATGAATTGAAAATCAATCTGTGTTATTTTAGCTCTCATATGAAACTGAATTTTCTTTATTTTTTCTCTCTCCCACATCTACCCCTATAAACCCAAACCCAGATGCTTTTAGATTTTACCATTTAGTTTTTAGGTGGGTCTTAGAGACTTACATGTCTCACTTCCCACATGCATGGGAACTAAAGATTCAAGCTGTGAAAATTATACGGAAAACATTATATCAAAGTTGCAAATTTCTTACAAGTAAGGGTAGCATATATGAGTTTTCATGCATCTAAAATGGAAAGAACTAAACTAATAAAACTTAAATACATTGATTTTATTGTGCTCAGTGCAAATAACGGTGTTCAAAGCCTGTGATCACTGAAAAAATGTGAATTCACCGAATGACCATTGCTATGCTAAATCCACCTACATTTAATGTATAAAAATTTTATCTAAATTACATTAAGACAAAAGATTATTCTAAAAGAAAATGTATTTTCCTAAGAAATTATATCTCTACTTTTAGATGACTATCAGCAAGCACCATTTTATATGTAGTGAAAGAATGTCTTAGCTGTCCACTTTGCAAAAAGAAAAACTTATAAATTAGAAGTCACAGTGAAATCCAGACTCATTAACTGCTATATTTTTCCCCCAGTAGAAAAGAATCAATCAGGTTTAATACAGAATTACACAGGCAAATACATGAAATGGTCTAGTGTTTATGCAAATTATATATGCAAAACTATCAGCTTTAAGAGGATCAATAGTCAACTGTTAAATTGCTACATCCGCAATGGCAAAAAAGTCAACAAGAAGTTTGGCAATGAAGAAACAGAAAACTCTCAACATAAATACCTCTCTTTCTGCTCCCAACATGGTGTGGTTGCAGCCTGCAGCTGTTGGCCTTGTGTAGTCAACTGGATGATACAGATAAATATCAGAAAATCCTGGCTCCTGTGTTCTGAGAAGCACCTGGCAAGGCCCATCCCTTTTTCTCGGGTGTTGTGCTTCACTGCAGGCGATAGAATCTTCCTTGAGAGAATCAACTTCTGGGGTGGGAAAATGGGGGGAGGAGAGAGAGACAACCTCAGCTCTTGAGCTATATATATAGCACAGAGTCAATAAGAGTTTATTTTCTTTTAAATATTCATGAATCTCTAATAGTTGCAGGCAATGGGAAAACTAAGCTGGCCAGGAGAGGGATGCTGTCCCTGTATTAATGTGATAAGACATGGTATGAAAGACTTATGGTATTAAACATTTCAGCTGTATCATAGTAGCACTGTATCATAGACCTTACTTTTCCCCAGCACAATACAGAAATCTTTATTATGTGAAGACGTTTTCCTAAAAAAATAATTGGAAAAAGAGCTAATGGGATAGGAGATCTAAAATGCATTGTGATTTCAACTTTTTGCTTTAAAAAAAAAAAAAAAAGTGTGTCTTTAAAACTCTTCCCCAAATCAAAATACATCTGAAAATATTCGGTTTACGGTGTTCTCTAGAAATGATATTGTTACAAAATTTTTATTAGTCCTTTATTTTTATCATTTATTAAATATTCATTCAATATTGTTTATATTCATATCTTCATTATTTCTTATCTGAAAATACTTCCTATGCTATTTGTATCTGAATCGAGTTCTCATTTAAGCAGTGAATAATGAAAAGAATAAGAGAAGTGAAAAGGAGATTACACTTCTTGCTGGTTTGAAAGAAGAGCAGAAAGTCAGAAAAATAGGAGAGAAAGAAAAGAAAGAGGAAGGGAGAGAGAAAGGAAGAAAAAAAAAGAGAATAAAAACTCTGATCCTAATATATACATAATTAGCCCATAAACATCTGGGTTTTAGTACTTTTAGAAGTACCAAAATTTCCCCTCTGTAATCACATCCACACATCCTCAGGCTGCCTCCTGTGATCTTTTTTTTTTTTTTAAATTTCCCAAAGTTTGATGATTAGTGCTTGGTTAAGAACAAAGAAAAAGGTGATAAGTACCAAAGTCAAGAAGAACCTGTTTCAGATACTGTCAGAACTGAAGTCAAAATAACAGGAGAGGATTTCAGGGATTCCCTAGTCCAACTGCCTCATTATAAAATGGATAAATTAAGTAAGTCCTGAGACGCTGCTTCAGTCAGTTCGAACTACTATAATGAAATACCATGGACTAGGTGTCTTAAGCAACGAAAATTTATTTCTCATGGTTTTGCAGCCTGGAAGTCTGAAACCAAGATGCCAGCATGGTCAGATTCTTGGCCAGGGCTCTCTTCCTGGTTATGTCCTCACATGGCCTTTCCTTGGTGTGTGCACGCAGAGAGAGAGTAATTCCATGCCTTCTCCTCTTTCTATGAGGACATTGATCCCGCCATGAGGGCGCCACACTCATGACCTAGTCTAACCCTAATTACTTCCCAAAGGCCCCACCTCCAAATGCCATCAATATATGAGAATTTAACAATCAACTGTCTTTTAACTAGTGGACTATAAAGAAAAGGAATAGATTCATATAATGAAGTTATTCTATTTTTCACTCATCCAATATTTGAGTCATTATATAAACTCACAGAGGCAGAATTTTTAAGATAAGTAATGAAATGTAGAGAAAACCTAATCCAAAACATTTTAAAATAAATTATAAAACTGAAGAAAGTCAAAATATTTGATCAAAGTCATAGAAATGGTTAGAGAGAATCAAAGTTAAAGTTTATATCTTATTGCTATTAGTTCAGAGTTCTATGCCAGCCTCCAGGATTCTTGCCAGACTAAACCAAGAATAGTTTATAACAGACTCACAGAAAGAAGATTAGAAATCTGTGAGCAGGTAGAGGTAAAGTTCAATATATTAATGTTTTGGCTATTGTCATCTATTAATTGTTGAGTGATAAAATAGAAAGAGTTCCTACTGTACTACATTGCTTTGGAACAATACTAATAATTTCTCTGAAGAAATGTCGTACTAGCAGATACTGGAATAAATATTTTAAAAAACAGAACTCTAGATGTGTTACTAAAAATTGCTTTGTTACAAAGAAAAGTACAAGCTTGTAATTACAATAAACTTTTGCAATAAAAAGTTATTTTATGTAATTGTTCATGTGTAATAATCTCATAGACTATACAAGAAGGAAGAATTTCTTCTTTGAGATGACTAAATGGTATTGGGTGAATATGGAAAATAAGAAGGAATATGCAATACGTAATATTCTTATG
>NW_011888794.1:6378870-6391545 GCF_000151845.1 Pteropus vampyrus
GAGTTCTCATTTAAGCAGTGAATAATGAAAAGAATAAGAGAAGTGAAAAGGAGATTACACTTCTTGCTGGTTTGAAAGAAGAGCAGAAAGTCAGAAAAATAGGAGAGAAAGAAAAGAAAGAGGAAGGGAGAGAGAAAGGAAGAAAAAAAAAGAGAATAAAAACTCTGATCCTAATATATACATAATTAGCCCATAAACATCTGGGTTTTAGTACTTTTAGAAGTACCAAAATTTCCCCTCTGTAATCACATCCACACATCCTCAGGCTGCCTCCTGTGATCTTTTTTTTTTTTTTAAATTTCCCAAAGTTTGATGATTAGTGCTTGGTTAAGAACAAAGAAAAAGGTGATAAGTACCAAAGTCAAGAAGAACCTGTTTCAGATACTGTCAGAACTGAAGTCAAAATAACAGGAGAGGATTTCAGGGATTCCCTAGTCCAACTGCCTCATTATAAAATGGATAAATTAAGTAAGTCCTGAGACGCTGCTTCAGTCAGTTCGAACTACTATAATGAAATACCATGGACTAGGTGTCTTAAGCAACGAAAATTTATTTCTCATGGTTTTGCAGCCTGGAAGTCTGAAACCAAGATGCCAGCATGGTCAGATTCTTGGCCAGGGCTCTCTTCCTGGTTATGTCCTCACATGGCCTTTCCTTGGTGTGTGCACGCAGAGAGAGAGTAATTCCATGCCTTCTCCTCTTTCTATGAGGACATTGATCCCGCCATGAGGGCGCCACACTCATGACCTAGTCTAACCCTAATTACTTCCCAAAGGCCCCACCTCCAAATGCCATCAATATATGAGAATTTAACAATCAACTGTCTTTTAACTAGTGGACTATAAAGAAAAGGAATAGATTCATATAATGAAGTTATTCTATTTTTCACTCATCCAATATTTGAGTCATTATATAAACTCACAGAGGCAGAATTTTTAAGATAAGTAATGAAATGTAGAGAAAACCTAATCCAAAACATTTTAAAATAAATTATAAAACTGAAGAAAGTCAAAATATTTGATCAAAGTCATAGAAATGGTTAGAGAGAATCAAAGTTAAAGTTTATATCTTATTGCTATTAGTTCAGAGTTCTATGCCAGCCTCCAGGATTCTTGCCAGACTAAACCAAGAATAGTTTATAACAGACTCACAGAAAGAAGATTAGAAATCTGTGAGCAGGTAGAGGTAAAGTTCAATATATTAATGTTTTGGCTATTGTCATCTATTAATTGTTGAGTGATAAAATAGAAAGAGTTCCTACTGTACTACATTGCTTTGGAACAATACTAATAATTTCTCTGAAGAAATGTCGTACTAGCAGATACTGGAATAAATATTTTAAAAAACAGAACTCTAGATGTGTTACTAAAAATTGCTTTGTTACAAAGAAAAGTACAAGCTTGTAATTACAATAAACTTTTGCAATAAAAAGTTATTTTATGTAATTGTTCATGTGTAATAATCTCATAGACTATACAAGAAGGAAGAATTTCTTCTTTGAGATGACTAAATGGTATTGGGTGAATATGGAAAATAAGAAGGAATATGCAATACGTAATATTCTTATGTGGAATAAGAAGCTGAGAAGCCAAGTGAGCCTTCTAAAGTTGCAACTAAATTCATCATAATGTCAAATTAATCAGTGCCTAATTCATTATATGCCCCTGTAAGTTTACTTTTTGCATTGCTTCATTGCTGATGCTCTTCATTGCATAAAATTTAAGGCATTCGTAGTAGGCATCTTCATTTATAATTATAAACAGATCAAAATATCCACAATTGAAAGTTTATGAGAACTGTAATTTGATGAAAGATAAAAGATAAATATGTAACATTATAAGATAACTGTAAACAGAATTTACTTATCCCCCCTTGCCATTAGTTAGATATTTAGTAGCATGACTTTTACCTCTCTAAACCTAGTTTTTCCCCATTTTTAAAAAGAGAGATTATAATGTAAATTGGACCCAAAGCATCTTACTACTCTGATGTGTAGAAATCTAACAGCTAATTCTAATTTTACAAATTGTACAATCCAACCAAGTCTGAGTTTACCTATGTTAATTCTATTTTGGATCCTTAAAGGGTTTTATTAAATTCTTCATACATGGCATTACATTGTTGTCAAGGATTTCAATAGTTTTCTGACAGTATAATCAAATAATTGATTAAAATGAGTTAAAATTTCAAAAAAACACCAATATCTTAGCACAAAATACAGGATTCTTCAATATCCTAAATTATTTATTTCATTGTTGCATATACTTTTTCTAGCAGGTCCATACAAATTTGTAACTTTATGCATACCTGAAATTCCTTTGGCAATAAAATATCTTTCACTCTCTAGTAAGCACTCTTTGGAATGAGGTTAACACACCAGAGAGCACTTCTGTTCATTCCCAAAAGAAATTCCGCATCTTCTTCAAGACTTTATGATCCTTATATTATTTGCTATTGAGCAGGCAATAATGAGAAGATATTCTGAAATCTAATGTGTGTTTTAGTTTTTTGTTTGCTAAAGGCATGGATATAGTAAAATCAAACTTCTGCATTTATAGCTTTTTATGAAGTGTATGTAAGTTTTAATACAGAAAATCTGAAATTCATCTGCTGTTTACTTAGGACACTAGACAAAGAGTTTGTTCAGCTAAGAGTTACTAAAATATTAAGTTTTCTTTGTAGGCTGAGGAAAAAGAATTTCAATAGTGACAGGATATGGGTCGAATATCCTCAATGCTTTGTCCTCCTTTTATAAAGTAACAGATATAGTGTGACATTAAGAAACTGAAGAGGATGAGTAATTAAGATGAACTTCTTTTAAAATTTAGGCAAACCAGACAAACATTGGAACAGTCTCAGTTCTGTTTGCTGTAAATATCTTACATATTTATATGTGAATTATACATGCTATTTATATATAAAATGTCTCTATATAATATTTACATGCTCAGTGGCTATACTTACCTATAGGTGTGTATTCGGTGAGAGGCAAGCATGATTTCTTATAAAGTCAATTCTCTATTGATTTTTAATGTAATCAGTATTTAGAATAAACAATTTCAAAATCTATTAATAAGCTTATAGTTAAGAATAAGAAATGGAGGTCACAAAATGACATCTGGTATTAACAATGGGTACTGTTATCATATATTAACAATAGCAAGGTCGTTGGAAGTGCTGACTCTGGAGCCAGTTTGTCTGGATTTAAATGTCAGTCCCATTCTTTACCAGCTATTGTACCTTAAGTTCTCTGTTGAAATTATTCTAAGTGTTCAAATTTGATTCCCCTTTCTTTTCTAAGCACCAGAGAGGACTATATTCCTCTATCTCTTATGGACAGGGAAGAGATGTGATGAGTTCTGGCCAATGAACTATGAGAGAAAAAGATGTGTGTATAGCTGGGCCCAGGTCAATATGAGTTCTCCATGTCTTCTCCTTCTCCACGCCTCTGAAAGCTAAAGGATGGGACAGAGGAGTCACAAACATCAGAAACAATATCAGTCTGAGCCTTAACTAGGAGTACGTGGAGACCAACAATGGACATATAATATAAGCAAGAAATAAACTTTGGTTGTGTCAAGCTTCTAAGGGCTTGAAATTAGTGACTCCAGCATATCCTTGCCTAAAATGGCTAATAACCTCACTACGTGTTTCCTCGTCTATCACTGGGACAATAACAGGACCTGGTTATTTTTATGGTTGTCAGCAAGATTTAATGAAGCAACAGATCAATGCAGCTTTGTAATTCCTATTAATAGGAATAGTATATATAGGCCCTCACTTAACACATTTTAAATTGTAGAATATTCCACCTGCCTAAAACCCATATGTGACCAGCAGTTCACAATTCTGCAATACATATCATCTAAAATTATAAAACAAAGTCTCAAATTATGCTTTAATATAAAATAATTCTACTAGAATATATGATTTTTATCATATGAAATATTTGCTCATTGACAGGAATAGCCCAGTTGCTGACTTATTAATGATACCTCTGATTTTTAGAAATAATACATTTTTTTCTATTATATATAAAAGGAAACAGTAGCTAGGTAAGTGGGGAAGGGTAGAGAGAGACAATAGTGAAGGGTGGTGGACACTGGAGCATAAAAGATGACCGCAGTCTCATGCTGATTACAGCTTTAGCTACCAAGCTTTGGAACCGAAGACCACTTGAATTCATCTCTGACCCTAGGAGTGAAATAAGAGCTTTCTTTCTTACTTCAAAAATGTAAGCTCTTTACAGACACGCTTTTTACTTAATTCACGTGACATCAGAGAAAGGTACTATTTCCTGTACTTTGCAGATAAGAAAGACATACCGTAGACCAGGGAAGAATAAGAGAGTCACTCTATGCCCAAAGGCATTTACTCCCCAGGAAAGCAACTCTGAGGTCTTCATTTCCATTCAGGTGTTCATTTATTGCTCTTGCTCATGTTTTAAACTAGAGACAAAAATGAAAAGAACAGTTTCTCAAAGCATATGCACACACAAAACGAAACATTTCCCCTGGAGGAGCAAAGTATTTTTACATTATTGTCATTTTACTGAATTCTAGGGAAGAATTTATTGACCAAGGAAAGAAACAAATGGATTAACAGATCTTGTGGGACCAAGAGTCTCTGGATGCTAAGAGGTCCATCCAGCAGAGATACAAAAAAGAATATGACATTTGCAATATATTTAATTTGAAGAAAAATTATTTCATATTTCTTTTCAATAAACAAAATTAGCCACATTACATTTTAACTCTGATAAGGATTATTAATTAAATTATTTATGCTCACATTAGAGGACGATAAAACACATATTACAGTCAAAGGAAATGTATGTTAAAATGCATTAATATGTTCATTAAAAATAAATAAAAGTGTTATGGTAAATACTGCATAAACAGTATTTTATAAATAAAATAAACAGGCATAAATAGGCAGAGATTCTATATCTAGATATTTATCATCTATGCCACTGATGAAACATAAAGGAATTATAGAATATTTAATAAATAATTAAAATCTAAGAGATTAGTGCTTTCAGCCATTTAAAAATTATAATTTAAACATTGACTATCTGCCCAATCTATGTTAATCATTATCCACATGGAGCCTGTTTTATAGTTGGGGAAATGCAAGTCAAGATCGAGCAAATTAAGATATTTACCAAACATTTGAAAGAAAAAATGGCACTTCTACCCCTACTAAAGAACTTCATAAAGCAATAAGAAAAACTATCAATTCCCCCCAAAATGAAAAACATGAAAGAAATTTTGTACTTTCTAAAATTATTACTATCCAATAATAACAATAAATGCCATGTGGGCTTATCATATTAGAAGTAAATAAAAATATATCTTATCTAGTAATGATATCAATGTAGAAAATGAGTTCTCTCATATACTTGTAAGTGCTATTGCAAATTACTAAAAAAATTCTCGAGATATGTTTATTAAAATCTACTAGGAACCCTTAAATTTTTACATCTCATTTTAAACACACATTCAATATGTAGTAATTTATACTAAATAATCATGAATGTTTACAAAGATGTGGGTACAGGAAGCTTTGCTGAAAAGATATTTATGAGAAATACGGAAATAAGTAAAATGTTTATATCCATATGGCAAACCTATATGAGTAAATTGTATTCTGTACAAAATAATATAGAAGAATACGTAAAGACACGCAAAATGATCATAACTTATTACAAATTAACATGAAGTGATTTGAAAAATCTCTAAGTGCAATAAAACTCCTAGGAATCAAATTGATATTGATGAAGGCACCAAAAAAAGTAGAATGAAGACAGTCACATATGCTGGATTGTGAAGAAGCATGTTTTTAAAAAGCTAAATAGATAATGTAGGAATTTCTAATTGAAGAAAAAAAATGTATTGGCCAAGGCACAGAAATAGCAATAATTATATAGCGTGTCAGAAATACAAAGAACCATCGTCTAATTTGAATAAAAATGAATGATGGGAAGGAGAAAAAAAAGAGAGAATGGGACAAATATTATCACAGCTAGCATTTATTGAACCTTCTTCTGTGCCGTGATAAACACTTTAAATGCTTTATCACGTTTAAATACATACCACTATTCCACGAGGTAAGTAAGGACTCTTAATCTCGCTTTTCCGGACACAGTCCGGTGGCTTGGTGAGCGCAGGTTCTGGAGGCACACTGCTTCATTTCCTATCTCAGCTCCTCCCTACTAGCTGTGTGACCTGGGGCAAGTGACAAAGCCTCTTTATGCCTCATATTCAAATAATGGTTGTAACAGTACCTACTCATATGATTGCTATGAAGAGTAAATGATATAATATGAGCAATGCTCTTATGACAGAGCCTGGCAAATGATAAGTACTGAAAATCTTAACCTATTTTTATTAAATTAAAAATTTGAGTCTTTGAAATTCTAAGTAAAGCTCAAGATAACACCACTAGCAACTTGCAGAATGGTGAATTAAAGCCAGGTGTGCCTGACCACAAGCCTAGGCTCAGAGGTACAATGCTGTCCCCTGTCCATTCGCACAGGTGACAGTAAAATGCCTGCCCATATCTTGGCACTAAGGAAAAACAGCCGCTCCAGGGATTTAAAACAGTCAGAGCAGAAGCATGAAAATGCTCTACAATGAAAGAGAATGATGCTCAGACCTTGGGCTTCTGCATACCCTGAGAAATCCTGTGCCATCAGCAGAGAAACTGGCCAGCTTTGCAAACAAACAAACCAACCAACCAACCAACAGGAACATCCGAGAGGCAGTGCTCATCAAAGCTCTGAGCAGTGGAGAGGGAATGGAAGTCAAATGGCTGTGAATAGTCCATGTGCACTGGCTGGACAGTCCCAGGCTTAGCCCGCTGTGAATAAACGTTTGATTTATTTCACAATTTGATTCTCCTAGTTGTTTTGCTTCCCACTTAGATCTGTGTTCAGAAAATAATGCACTGACCATACCACAAAAGTGAAAGTCTTAGTAAGTAATATTTTCATTGTTCATTGATTTTCTGTTCTGATCTTGTAAATATGGTTAATTTAAGTTTGCCTTATATTTTATTTTCAAAACTACGTTATTTTGAGAGCGAAAGAGGGCACTATGAATGTCCTGGGACAACACTCAAAAACAGACTGATTTGGGGAAATTGGGACAGTCAGGCTAGGTCAACATGACTTATGGCCCAGGATTTTAAAATACTCTATATCCCCTTCTTCCGCAAATTAGATTTTTTAGCCCGTACGATTGTATAGCATAAGAAAATAGTGCCTGAATTAAGGTAATGCCAAGGCTTTAAATTATGACTGTGATCTTGGATAATGTACATAATACTTTAAGCTGTAATTTCCCCTTTTTAAAATTGGAAAAAAATCATTCCTATCTGAAAGGGCCATTGTGAGAATTTATATGTACAATACACATACACATATACATACACAAATTTATATGCATGTGTGCGTCTATATATATGAATATGTATTTATACATGTATATCTTAGTCCAGTGAATGCTCAAAAACTGGTAGTAGCTGTTATAATTTTCTCACCATCCTAACTCAACTCTCTGAGGCCTCTTGTGAGGCAGGCAGCTGATTTTTCTCAGGCAACAGTGCTCTGCACTATGAGATTTCTTCACATTTCTATTATCAGGTACATTCCAGGAACAGTAAATCTTCTCTGTATTAAAATGGTGAAAAATCTATGTACCTCAGTTCTGCCTTTCTCCATAGATGACAATAGTAATTATTGGTTTCATAATATTTATGAACTATGTTTCAGTAGTTGATATGTTTATAAGCATGAACATTTCTGTTTTATGCTAGAAGCATTGTCACATGTTAGATTATTTGTCCTAGAATAGGCCATTTTGAATAAGAGGGAACAAGCATCCTTAAAAGGAAGACTTTTAAGTATTACCTGGGAGAATGGCATCTTCAACTCCAGATGACTTCGCCTAGCGACAGGAAAATTTTCGAATGTGTAGAATTCGAAGACTTCAGGAGTGGAATTGGGAGGCCTGAATATAAAATGGATGACAAGAATTATAATGAAAGGGTTTCCCAGTGCGTGATTAAAAGGAAACAGAAGAGACCTTTGGACAAACCTGTAGTTAAAAGGTGAGAAGAGGAACAAGAAAACCCAGCAAAGGCAAAATAGGTCAGAGACATAAAGTATAAGACACAATGAAGTATCGTGTCACAGAAGTCAGAGCAAGTGGACTAGGAACATGTAAAGTCAGGGAAAGTGACTATAAACATGCAATAGCAGCAACCAGAGTCTAGCACCTTCTATGTGGTATCTACCATTCTTCAGTCTCTAACTAATAAGGAATATGCTATTTACTTGCCAAAATCTACGAGAGGAAATATATAAAGTTACTCAAAATTTCTAATGTCTTTTGATCAATGGTAAGTGGTAAGTGAAAACCTGTCCTTCTGCCACAGAAGGTCACCGCTGCTTTGATCACGGTATTAAAGAGGTTAACTGGAGGCTGTGGTGGAATGCCTCACAGCATCCTTGGCAGTGAGGCAGATTCAAAGGCTCCACCTCTAGGCTAGAAGAGCTTCTCCCTTAAGTATTATAAGGATATGTGCGGATGGCTCCTGGAATCAATCTTGATCCCAAAGTCCCACAGAAATGCTAAAATATTCACGCTCACGCCAGCAAGGATAGTGAGGTTTCTCAGCTTTATGACCAATGTAGGTTGTGAGGTTTCTCAGCTTTATGACTAGTGTAGGTTGTGTGTAAAATACCTTTTACGATCCTTACTGAATAGTTTAATAAGCTCTGGCAGGACTCTAATATTAGATTCGGTGGAGGCATTAGAATATGGAAGTGGCAGTAACTGTGTTTTAATGCTGTTTTGTTCCCAAGAAAGCATTCCATAGATATCCACGTTTAGAATAAGGAAAATTACTTCCATAGAGAATATATGTCATGCTTATGAAACATTAAAGGAATTTTAATCCTTTTCATTTAAAGAGTAAGATCATAAAAAATATTTGCTTCACACATAAATCTACAAATCTTTTTTCTTTCTAGCTTTCTTTTATGCTTTGTCTATGTGAATGTTAAATTGCACAAAGTCTAAATTCTGGGTGATGACAAATATTACTCTAGTAATGTTCATCTTATCTACATTTGTTTGACTTATATTTAAATCCTAAAAGAACATAGGAATATTTTAAATAAAGTTATTAATATAATTTTGTCATTAAAAGTCAATTGTTATTCATGATATTCACTTAAATCTAGTTAATGAAGAATTTATTTATCTATCAAAAGAAGCAATTCACAAAAATTAATTATTATATTCCAAATAAAGTTGATATTAACTTGATCAGATATAAATATTATCTACAATTAAAAATTGGTGGGCCTTTAGGATAGTTATGATTTAATTAGCAAGAAACTCATTATCTTCCTCAAATAAATGCTTTATTTTCATATAATTCCAAACCATTAATGAAAATTCATTTACAAAATCCACTTCCTTTTCTTGTCAATCCAAATTAAAACAAAGAAGCATATATCTGTTATTTCATAAATATGACATTTACATCTTATTTAAATCCATAATTATTCAATTTTTCCACAAATTCATTATTTTTTGAAATGATTTTGTTGTTGCAGATTCTATAATTTCTATTATTCAATATATATGCTTACTTCAGTGAATACTAGAATATATCTAATGTAGAGAATAAAGATTCACTGACATTATAATACACTACTTCAAATTTTCCTTGTTCAATCCTAACTTAACCACTTCCCAGCTGAGTGACCTCAGGCAACCTACTCACTCTGAAAATCTCAGACTCCTCATCTTTAAAATAGGGTCATAGTTAACTTGCAGGGAACTTGTGAAGATTAGAGATAATGCTCACCACTCATCTGGCAAAAGTTAGGTGCTCAGTAATTGGTTCTGTTAGCAATAAATGAAATTGAGGTCAGCAACTTCCACCCTCTTCCTAAAAAGACATCCAGAAAGAGGCAGCTAGTGATCAGAGCAACACCACCATGAAAATGTTGGCGTTTTTACGTCATCGACAGGTAGAACCTTTCATTGACCCTACGACACTAGTTCAGTGCTTTTTTATATGCCACACATGCTGAGATCTGAATACTCGTGCAGTTTTTAACAAGCCCACTTTAGATTCAAAGAATCAGATAGAAAGAGATCTTATAAAGCCAGGCGAAAGATCTGTCGGTCTGGGTAAAAACACTACTGGCGCACAAATTTTCCTTAAGCTTTTCAAATGTAACACTTCCGTTTGTGAGAGTGAAGAAGAATAGATATCTGAAGAATATAAGGCACAGGATCAGTGCCCTAAAATGCAGTTTAAAATTTCTCTCCTTCCACGGATTTGTTTTGCCCCTGACCTAATTTCCATGCTAATTTATAGGGTTTGCGATTGCTTTATTCTCCGCACAGCCCATACCTCTCCCTTCTTTCAAGTCTCCTAGGGACAGACTTCAGGGAGTAAGGCGTATATAACATCAATAAACCACACAGTTAACTGTTCATTATGCAGTGACTGCTGGTCCACTTTGTGGATTTTCCATGCCCTTCATTTCATCTCCTCCTCAATCCTACAACCTTTCTTTTGATGATTTCACTGCTCATTATCACCTCTACCAGAAGTGAGAAGAAAGAATATAAAATTTAAATGAGTTGAAAATGACCTAAAATTTATTTTGAGGATAAAGAGAGAAAGTTGAAAAATGTGAGCTAAAATTAATCCTTGGATTTTCACCTAGTTATACTTATCCCTGTTGAAGTGATGCTAATTGAGCTCTTAAATAAAAAGAGTGGTCAACCCCATCACATCCCTTCCTCTTGGAATATGAAGAGGAGAAATGTGAACTCTATTTAGATAGTTTTCTAAAACAGAAAGTACTAGTTAAGATAGACTAATGATTGCCAAAGTCACATTTATAAGTTGTACTGTACAGTGGTAAATGTTTTAGAATACAAGTTTACAGTATAGTAAATTAGTTTATTTGCATCCTTTTCATACGTGTTGTTTAAATCTATATTTCTTTTATTTTAAATTTATTTATTAAAATTAGTTTCAAATATGCAGTACATTGCTTAGACATCTATATAATTTATAAAATGATCCCCCCATTTGCTCCCTCCCTCCCCTGGCCTTCCACCTAGCCATCATATTAATGTTAACTGCATTCCCTACGCCGTGCTCCCCATCCCCATGACCAACTATCAACTACTAATTTGTACTTTTTTAACTCTTCACCCTGTCCACCCAGCCCCCCAATCCCTCTCCCCTTTGTCCATCACCAAATTGTCCACTATATTCGTGAGTCTGTTTTTGATTAGTTTGTTCTTTTTGTTCCTTAGATTCTACATCTAAGTGAAATCATATGGTATTTATCTTTCTCTGTCTGACTTATTTCACTCAGCATCCATGTTGTTGCAAATGGTAGGATTTCATATTTTTTTAATGGCTGAGTAATATTCCATTGTATATATGAACCATACTTTCTTTATTCAATCGTCTGTTGATGGGCATTTAGGTTGCTTCCATATCTTGGCTATTGTAAATTGTGCTGCCATGAATATTGGGGTGCATAGATCTTTATGAATTATTGTATATTTCTTTACTAAATTAACCATCCAGCTTTTTTAGCAGAACTAATATTAAAATATTTAAAATAATCAACATGCTGATTTCCTATTAGTCTCAAGATTGATTTCTGAGTTGTGTAGGGAAAAAGCAATAGGCTTTTTTTAAGTTTGTCTTATATACTTGAACAAGAATTTAGCCAAGTTAGTTCTGGTTCTTAAAAATATTTATAAAGTCAAAAGAATAATAAAATAAAGTAACTAACCAGTACTAAGAGTGATGTTTAAAATCAAGGCTTTTGAAAATAATAGATGGTGAAAAAATAAATGCTGTTTTTCTAAATTATCCTCTATATCGGAGACAATCGTAAGGCCAAAATCTACTATTATTCCAAGAAAGAGGAGTAGTTTGAGAATTTGAATTAGCTATAAGTGATCTTGCATGCTCTCAAATAATATATAAAAGGAGGGCTAACTAGACGATCCATACAATTACTAAAAACTTTGCAAAACTTTCAATCATGCACACACAATATATTTTAAGCCTACAAGTTGGGAGAAGATCTAAGCTAGCCAAACACAGATAAGTTTGTGTCATTGTGTATGTATCTGTTTCAGTCATAG
Organism: Pteropus vampyrus; assembly: GCF_000151845.1. Taxonomy (NCBI): domain Eukaryota; kingdom Metazoa; phylum Chordata; class Mammalia; order Chiroptera; family Pteropodidae; genus Pteropus; species Pteropus vampyrus. The sequence continues at coordinate 6,391,077 of NW_011888794.1, forward strand.
ACTAGAGAAATTTTCTCTTTGAAAAGGCATTATCAAATCTAGCCTACAATGTTTTGCTTATTGTAGGTGTGTGATAAATGTGGACCTGAAATACACTTAAATGCATATAGGTCCTAGAGCCACCCATTCAGGAAAGATAGATGCACCAGACTGGCAAGGTCATAAGCTCTGGAGGCCATAGTTCCAGGTCTGGTTGCCATAGACACTGGTGAACATTGTAATTTATAGCTGTAAAATTGATATAATACCTATATTATAATACTGTCATGACTTTTAAGTAAATAAACATGTAAAGCATCCAGTAGCATGTTCAGAACATAAGGGACACTCAATACGTGATTTTGTCATTTCTCAGATATTGCACTGGTTTTACAAATGGAATCATACCTTACCTTGACTATTAGATCAGAAAAAAGGATATATATATATTTTTACATTTGTAAATATAAATTTATACGTTACATACTTA
>NW_011888794.1:6391595-6406666 GCF_000151845.1 Pteropus vampyrus
TCACTCAGCATCCATGTTGTTGCAAATGGTAGGATTTCATATTTTTTTAATGGCTGAGTAATATTCCATTGTATATATGAACCATACTTTCTTTATTCAATCGTCTGTTGATGGGCATTTAGGTTGCTTCCATATCTTGGCTATTGTAAATTGTGCTGCCATGAATATTGGGGTGCATAGATCTTTATGAATTATTGTATATTTCTTTACTAAATTAACCATCCAGCTTTTTTAGCAGAACTAATATTAAAATATTTAAAATAATCAACATGCTGATTTCCTATTAGTCTCAAGATTGATTTCTGAGTTGTGTAGGGAAAAAGCAATAGGCTTTTTTTAAGTTTGTCTTATATACTTGAACAAGAATTTAGCCAAGTTAGTTCTGGTTCTTAAAAATATTTATAAAGTCAAAAGAATAATAAAATAAAGTAACTAACCAGTACTAAGAGTGATGTTTAAAATCAAGGCTTTTGAAAATAATAGATGGTGAAAAAATAAATGCTGTTTTTCTAAATTATCCTCTATATCGGAGACAATCGTAAGGCCAAAATCTACTATTATTCCAAGAAAGAGGAGTAGTTTGAGAATTTGAATTAGCTATAAGTGATCTTGCATGCTCTCAAATAATATATAAAAGGAGGGCTAACTAGACGATCCATACAATTACTAAAAACTTTGCAAAACTTTCAATCATGCACACACAATATATTTTAAGCCTACAAGTTGGGAGAAGATCTAAGCTAGCCAAACACAGATAAGTTTGTGTCATTGTGTATGTATCTGTTTCAGTCATAGACTAGAGAAATTTTCTCTTTGAAAAGGCATTATCAAATCTAGCCTACAATGTTTTGCTTATTGTAGGTGTGTGATAAATGTGGACCTGAAATACACTTAAATGCATATAGGTCCTAGAGCCACCCATTCAGGAAAGATAGATGCACCAGACTGGCAAGGTCATAAGCTCTGGAGGCCATAGTTCCAGGTCTGGTTGCCATAGACACTGGTGAACATTGTAATTTATAGCTGTAAAATTGATATAATACCTATATTATAATACTGTCATGACTTTTAAGTAAATAAACATGTAAAGCATCCAGTAGCATGTTCAGAACATAAGGGACACTCAATACGTGATTTTGTCATTTCTCAGATATTGCACTGGTTTTACAAATGGAATCATACCTTACCTTGACTATTAGATCAGAAAAAAGGATATATATATATTTTTACATTTGTAAATATAAATTTATACGTTACATACTTATAAAAGATTCTATAAAAATTTTTGTTATATTTGTTTAATTTTGTATTTGTAATATGTAATATTGTATTTTTATTACACTATATGTCATATTTTGTACTATTTACATTTACACATATACATAGATAATGTATATATTATCTATATATATACACACATTAAAATAAGGTCATACTGTAAATAATCTATATTTATTTGCAATCTTGAATTAATCAGAATATAAGACTGTGGTGTAAAATAGGTTTAAATATTAAGGTATATATTAATTATGTGAAACTTTGTAGATACCATACTGTTAATTAAAATGTTTTAAACGGTAAAATTAGAATTAATTAAAAGGCACAAAACAAAAACTACCTGGAAAAGATAATACTTCAAAAATTTCTAAAGTTTTAGAGTACATTTAGTGTACATTTACTAAATGTATGAAGTGTTTACTAAATGTACAAAATTTGATGACGGTATCCTCATAGACACTTTTAAGATTCCTCACAGCTTTATAAAGAGAAAAACTATATGGAGAGAAGGCTTACAGTAAATGAAAAATATTAGTAACCATTAGTGATATAATGCAGTAAATTATAATAAAATTAACTTGTGTACCATCATATGGTATCTACTGACAGATATTAGGTAAGCCATTTCGCATGTCTGCGGTGGGGAGGAGGGGTGGCGGTTTTAGGAAATTGAAACAGAGAGGTGTGTGACTTATCTGAAGTCACAGAGTAACTTAGCAATGACCATGAGAACGAAGTTCAAAGCCCCTGGCTCTGCTCAGTGTACCGTCTATTGTATCAAGTTGTTTTCCTTGTCTATAGAAAAAACAGGCTGGGGAGGCATATAATCTAACTATTCTTCTAGATCGATTTTTACAAAACACCTGGGAAGCAGGCCCAGAGCAACTGAGACATCTGAGAAGTTCATAAGTATTATTTTCAAGGGGCGAATAGCATTGAAGCTCTCTAAGTCATCTTTAGAAATATGCGACGCCAGATGGTAGGTCACAGGACTGGAATCATTAAGGGACAGGAGTTTGGGAATGCTTTCACAGTGTCTAGAGAGAAGGTACAGGAAAAGAAAGAAGGGTATTAGGTCTTTTTTTTTTTAAAGCCCAATTACAGTGTAAAACTGCATGAAACCCCTGCTTAGATCTTCAAAGAGGACTGATAATAACGAGTGCTCAGTGAACAGTCTGAAATGTGACATGCAAGGTATTACCCAAAATTGTGCCAAGGTCTCCCCCGTCTTGATAAACTTCATGCAGAGACTGTGTAATCACCACAGTAATTTAAAGCAAAGATGGTTATTATTGTCATTCCAATCCTTATCTCCAGAATGTGTTTAATTCCTTTGTTTCAACTTACATTATAGTTCATACGTTCATGCTTTTAAAAAATACTCTAAACAATTATTGCTAAATACATAGATTTAACTTCTTGCCAACTTAGCAAAAGGGAGGAGGAATAATAACTCTTTCCATAGAGAGCAGCTAGATGATATTGTCAGAAGACCAAGATTCTGCTGGGAAGGAGTATAGGGACATTGGAAAAAGGTGCATCTCTGCTAAAAGCATTCATTGCAAAGCAAAAGGCCTAAGATTTCAGGGAAAATTAAAGACGCTCGAGAAAACAATTACAAAGAAGTGATGTCACTTCAATTGGATTGCCTTCATATATGGTACTTCCTATGTAATGTCCTTGTAAACAAAGGAAAAACTAAGGAAAGAGATTCCTATATTTCCCTCAAATAAAAGGCAAGTGATCTTAACCTGTTGGCGAGGGCATGAGGTGAGAGGGAATATACAGCCTACTGCTGTTGTTATCCGTATACATGTAGAATTAATTCCGATTGTGGGTCCAGCCTGCATGTACTCTGACCGCTAATGGATTGCCTAATTCCAGCCATGTGTCCCAGACTTCCAGAAGCTGTGGGTATTGTGTGAGACATAAATTAAATACATTTCAGAGGCAGCTTGGTACTGATTTTTTAGAAATCAATATGTTTCAACTACAGACCCTAAAGTAAATATTTACCAATTATGGTAAAAGTTCAGCTGCAGGACAGCACCAGCTGCTGAAGAAGCAAGGAGAGGCAAACCCTATTTCCTAACCATGTTTTGTTTACCAGACATATAACGGCCTTACACCCACGTGTGCATGTTCTCACCGGTGTTTACCACTCATTGACACTCCAACTTCACTCTGAAGAGCTTAAGGGGGCTAATATTATAAGCCAATTCTTATTATTTGCCAGATTTGTATTATCAAGAGTTTTGTTTGTGAATTCCATGTATAGCCCCATTTGTGCAATAAGAAACCGGTGTTTTGATGTATTGTCAATATTTAGGATTCTGTGTCTCTAGGATTAGCAGCAATGAGAAGAAAAAAGGAAGGGTCAGAAGAGAAACAATTAGCTCAGCCAAGTAATTCAAATTCTAGTTAGCGTAGAAAATTAAAGTGGTTCCTACAGAAAGCACAGGGATGTCATCTTTCGTCTGACCCAAGACGCAGACCTTTCCTCTCCGAGGCTCAGTTACTAGGTGCTCAGCGAGGGAGGGCTTTATGTCAGGGCAGCCCAGGGGATATCTGGAAACCTAGAGAGGAAGAAAAATGTCTAGTCAGGGAAAGGCCAACAGTCTTTTCATTACTTATATGACACCCTGCAGATCAAAAAGTGTTTCATTGACTTAATGCACTGGACTCTCTCCAGACCCGATTTTATAAATGAGGAAACAGGTCATATGGCTATTTAGTGTCAGAGCCAGAGAGGGTGTCCAAGCATTTTGCACCACAAGCCTTCGGTATTCCTTTCTAAAAGGCCACTTTCCCAGTAAGCATTACAAGGAGAGGAAAAAAGTAATAATTTGAAAAGTAACCGATCTTTTACCTAGGCTTCAGTGCAGCCCTCAAAAAAAATTTCACCCCTTAGAGAAATATGGTAAAATTGCTTGCAGGCAGAACCACTTGTGTTCCCCCACAATTGTTTCCACTCTTCCTCTTGGCCTCTTCCCTCTTAAAGACCACAAGCCAGACACCCAGAGACACTTGTGCCCACAACTAAGAAACTAGCAGCTCTGCCACCACCAAGAGCAAAGATTCAAAATTAGAGCATGTCCAAACCTTCACCGAATTCATCTATTCGCTTTTCCTGCTCGGACCACCTTTCAGAGTTTGAAAGTCTTTCCCTCTGCAACGAAAAGTGGATTTTCGTTCTCTGTACAAACACTATGGGATCCGAGTCTTTCTCGGAGGCACTGAACTGGTGGCAGAGCAGGCGAGCTGGGACAGCTCCTGCGACTGCTCTGTAGCGCCGCGATTTCCCCTCTCTATAAATTCAGGTATAAATGCGGGCTTATTAATTTATTCTAATTCTCCCTCTCCGGCTCGCAACCTGTGGACTCGGGTTCTGACTGGTGCGGCGAGGAGGGGGGCTGGTGGGCACGCGCTCGGTGCCCAGCCGGCTGGTGCCTCGTCGCAGTCTTCGTCCGCAAGCCCCCGGTTCTGGCTCCTCCAGCGGGGTCTGGACCTACCCAGGTCCGGGGCAGGAAACTATGACCGTGCCCTGCTGCCCTCTCGCCTTTCTGCCCGCCTTTAGCTCCCGTCCTTAATTGACGAGCCGGTGATTATTGGCTGAAGTTCCCCGGCGATTTGCATGAACGGGGAGGGAGTGTCTTCTGGCGCCCTCCCGTCAGGAGCGCGCTGACTGCAGCCTCCTTGGGAATGCGCGGCCGAGGGGATGCGCGCGGCTCGCGGGCCCTGGCAGTGAGCTGGCGCCCGGCGACCTGGCACCCGCGCCTGGATATGGGGCGGCTAAGTCGTCCCAGGAGCAGCACCAGCCACAGAAACCTGCCGGTAAGGGTTGGGGTGCAGAAGCCCCGCGGCCCCGACAAGTTGCAGCACTATGAGGCAGTTCCCTCTCCTTGATGGTTTTCAAACCTTTTACCTTCATCCAAACTTCATGGGAAGACGGTGGGGGAGGGAGTTTGGGATAATGTGCCTTCATTTAAGCAAGGAATGGGCAAGTCCTTCGGTCGTGAGAGGAAGTTTCTGAAGCAGAAATGTAGGCAAATGAGGTGGAAGGGGTGGGGGCTCAATCCGCTTTAGATACTGGGGTTCGGAGATTTTTCCTGCTGCCGGCATCTGGCCACGACTGTCCACTGCATTTGACAAATTGTTTTTGCATAATCATTTCACTTCTTTTCTCCTAGGGGAGGGGGACCAGTGAGGGATTCATAAGGGGTGGAGATCTGGATCTTTTCGATTTGATTTCAGATGCATGCTTAAATTACAATCACTACCGTGCTAATGTGTTTATTTAATGGGGGGGGGCGGTTCCAAGCGGAAAGCATTACTACGTTTTCCATATTATTATTATTGATATCGTTGTTGTTAATTGGTCTCATAATCAGGGGTACAGCACATTTAGCTTTACGGGGATCTTAGTGGCAGAAACATGTCAATGGGAAATAAATTGATAAACTGTCCGCCTCTCAGGCCTCTCCACCCCCCATAACCTACCCTGGCGGATTCCCTGTGGCGCTGCGCAGTCCAGAGTTGGAGCCCTCTCTCCACTCCGGCGTGTGTTTCCAGGGATGCTTTATGGTCTGGGATTGCGAATGTCACCTGGATGAGGGTGGTGATGGGGAGCAGGGGTAGAAAGTGAACAGGAAAATTAAGTTTCGGAGACACGTTGCCCCACCGACCTCTCCTTGGCGGCGTTCCCTCTTCGCCCCGCTCTGACAAGAGGGTTTGCCTCTGGGACCGGGAACGGGGGCAGCCGTGACCCCCGCGCACTGTTTTCTGACTCCCATCCCGGTGTTTCCGCGCGTGTGTAACGAGCCTTCTCCCCTCCCCCCCACTTTCAGCATCTGTTTCTGCTTTTCCTCTTCGTGGGACCCTTCAACTGCCTCGCGAGTTACAGCCGGGCCACGGAGCTTCTGTACAGCCTGAACGAGGGACTGCCCGCCGGGGTGCTCATCGGCAGCCTGGCCGAGGACCTGCGGCTGGTGCCCGCGGCCGCGGGGAGGCAGGACCAGCAGCCCGCGCCGCCGGAGCGCGCAGGCTCCGAGCCGAGGCCCCCCCTCTCTTTCAGCCTGGCCTCCCAGGGACTGAGTGGCCAGTACGTGACCCTGGACAACCGCTCCGGGGAGCTGCACACTTCCGCCCAGGAGATCGACCGGGAGGCCCTGTGTCTTGAAGGAGGTGGAGGGGCTGCCTGGGGCGGCAGCATTTCCATCTCCTCCTCCCCTTCCTCGGACTCCTGTCTTTTGCTTCTGGATGTACTGGTCCTGCCTCAGGAATACTTTAGGTTTGTGAAGGTGAAAATCGCTATCCGGGACATCAATGACAATGCCCCGCAGTTCCCGGTTTCCCAGATCTCGGTGTGGGTCCCAGAAAATGCACCTGTAAACACCCGGCTGGCCATAGAACATCCTGCTATGGACCCAGACGCAGGCACTAACGGGGTGCAGACCTACCGCTTACTGGACTACCACCGTGTGTTCACCCTGGACGTGGAGGAGAATGAGAATGGGGAGCGCACCCCCTACCTAATTGTCACGGGGCTGCTGGACAGGGAGACCCAAGACCAGTATGTGAGCGTCATCATAGCTGAAGATGGTGGGTCTCCACCGCTGTTGGGCAGCGCCACCCTCACCATTGGCATAAGTGACATTAATGACAATTGCCCTCTTTTTACAGACTCACAGATCAATGTCACTGTGTATGGGAATGCTACAGTGGGTACACCGATTGCAGCTGTCCAGGCTGTGGATAGAGACTTGGGGACCAATGCTCAGATTACCTACTCTTACAGCCAGAAAGTTCCACAAGAATCCAAGGATTTATTCCATCTGGACGAAACCACTGGAGTCATTAAACTTTTCAGTAAGATTGGGGGAAGTGTTCTGCAAACTCACAAGCTCACCATCCTTGCTAATGGGCCAGGCTGCATCCCAGCTGTGATCACTGCCCTGGTGTCCATTATCAAATTCATTTTCAGACCCCCCGAAATCGTCCCTCGTTACATAGCGAATGAGGTAGATGGTATTGTTTACCTGAAAGAACTGGAACCTGTTAACACTCCAATTGCATTCTTCACTATAAGAGATCCAGAAGGTAAATACAAGGTGAACTGCTACCTGGATGGTGAAGGGCCATTCAGGTTGTCACCCTACAAACCATACAATAATGAATATTTGCTAGAAACGACAAGACCTATGGACTACGAGCTACAGCAGTTCTATGAGATAGCTGTGGTGGCCTGGAACTCTGAGGGATTTCATGTCAAAAAAATTATTAAAGTGCAACTTTTAGATGACAATGATAATGCTCCTGTTTTCCTTCAACCCCTGATAGAACTAACCATTGAAGAAAACAATGCACCCGATGCCTTTTTGACTAAGCTCTATGCTACCGATGCTGACAGTGGAGAGAGAGGCCAAGTTACATATTTTCTGGGACCTGATGCTCCATCGTATTTTTCCTTAGACAGTGTCACAGGTATTCTGACAGTTTCTACTCAGCTGGACCGAGAAGAGAAAGAAAAGTACAGGTACACAGTCAGGGCTGTCGACTCTGGGAAGCCACCCAGAGAATCAGTGGCCACTGTGGCTCTCACGGTGTTGGATAAAAACGACAACAGCCCGCGGTTCATCAACAAGGATTTCAGCTTTTTCGTGCCAGAAAACTTTCCAGGATACGGTGAAATTGGAGTAATTAGTGTAACTGACGCTGATGCTGGGCGAAATGGATGGGTGGCCCTCTCAGTGGTGAACCAGAGTGATATTTTTGTGATCGACACAGGAAAGGGCATGCTGAGAGCTAAAGTCTCTTTAGACAGAGAGCAGCAAAGCTCCTATACTTTGTGGGTTGAAGCTGTAGATGGGGGTGAGCCTGCCCTCTCCTCTACCGCAAAAATCACAATTCTCCTCCTAGATATCAATGACAATCCTCCTCTTGTTTTATTTCCTCAGTCTAATATGTCTTACCTGTTGGTACTACCTTCTACTCTCCCGGGCTCCCCCGTTACAGAGGTCTATGCTGTTGACAAAGACACGGGCATGAATGCTGTCATAGCTTACAGCATCATAGGAAGAAGAGGTCCTAGGCCCGAGTCCTTTAGGATTGACCCTAAAACTGGCAACATTACTTTGGAGGAGGCATTGCTGCAGACAGATTATGGACTCCATCGTCTACTGGTGAAAGTGAGCGACCATGGTTATCCTGAGCCTCTGCATTCTACAGTTATGGTGAACCTATTTGTTAATGACACCGTCAGTAACGAGAGCTACATTGAGAGTCTTTTAAGAAAGGAACCGGAAATTAATATAGAGGAGAAAGAACCACAGATCTCAATAGAACCAACTCATAGAAAAGCTGAATCTGTGTCCTGTGTGCCCACCTTGGTAGCTCTGTCTGTAATAAGCTTGGGTTCTGTCACTCTTGTGACAGGGATGGGCATATACATCTGCTTAAGAAGAGGGAAAAAGCATCGTGGGGAAGATGAAAATCTGGAAGTACAAATTCCACTGAAAGGAAAAATTGACTTGCACATGAGAGAGAGGAAACCGATGGATATTTCTAATATTTGATACTTCATTGTGGAATAACACAGAGATGTTTCCACTGGCTTTGGGTAGTTTTTACCACCTAAACGAGAGTGTGTGGATGGCAGTTCCAATGAAGGACAACTAATTTATAACTTGTACTATATTATAAATAGCTGTTTACAGGTTTTTAAATTCAAAATCAGAGGCTATAAAATGTGTACAGTGTTTTTTAAATGAAAATTAGTACTAACAGCTATAGAACTGTTATAAAAAAAAATCTCGGACGTGATTTGCAGCTTTCATACACCAAGCAGATGATTGATAAAACCTGAGAGTAAGGTAAGAAAATGGTACATTGCAGTTTTTCCTTTTTTTGGTCTAAAAAATCCTTTAACCACAAGAGGGCATCAGCTGCACCTTTGCAGGGAACTGTTTTGAAGTACTGTACATGACAGTTGTTGTACATGAAATTAATGAAAGAGTATATTTTAAATATATTGTTTTTAACATTTAACAAATATGAAATTAAAATAAATTGAATTACACCCACTTAAATGTATAAGAAATAAAAGAAATACATCTGTAAACAGAATGTTTACCTCACAAGTACATCATGTATATAGTTTGAAAGAGAAGGCATTATAAAGAAGTGTTTTGTTTTTTTTTTTAGCAAGGATAAAAACACTGCCATGTGTTAAAGATTTGAACTGCTGAAGACTATTTCACTTCCTGTGTACTCAAATTGCTGTTTGCTTTACCACTGCACTTGGCTATTATTACAGGGGAAAATATATATATTCTTCCTTACAGAAAATGTAACTAGAAATTTTGTCCAAGAAAAACAGCCAGAAGCAAAGAAATGTTTCAATCCTTACTTGCTTCATAGGTGTTTACGACATTTTGGTGGTTTCATAATTTGTCAGCAGTACTTCATACTTGGGTTATACATTCTAGAATTCTATATTCTATGTTCAGTATGTATTCTATATTCTAGAAGCTGGTGTAAACCACTGGTTGTTTCAGTTGGGCCTTTATTATGAAAGTTGTTAGACTTATCTTTTTGTCATTGTTTAGATTTGTTGGCTACCGTTTCTGGCTTCCTTTCTTTGGCTTTGGATTAAATCCAAGAGTATTTTGTAAGCCCAGCAGCAGATTTCTTCGATCATTTAGCTTTTACTGAATCCTTTGCAATGAAGCAAACTGGTTCATCAGTGATCGATCACTTTCACTTCATTATGTGAGCTGGAAATTTTATTTGCTATGAGAGCTACAGTAAAATGGTCTGTATAAGCAAGGAATGTAAGTGTTAGCTTAAACTGGATCATTCTACTTTTCGGCATCCTGTGTCTGTACTATACCAAAAGTGTTTATATGTCTGCAAATTAAAAGTATATATTTTCGTAATTTCTTTCTCATTTTTACCATTTTCTATTTGAACGTGGGTTTGTTCTTTCACTGAAGTGCCTGTTACTGGCATTTGTTTGCTTCTAGAGATAAATGTGGGTAAACTATAAATATTCTGTTATGCTAAAGTTTATATTAAACTAATTCATCACTCAAACATTGGGTAAATTATTAAATACATGTGTAGTTATAGACAAATATATATAATAGTGAATATGCTTAAATGTTTGTAGAAGTTTACATGATAATTTATACCCATGCATGTGCACATGGATATTAATTCATTATTGATTTAGTATCAATTATAAACATTCATTTTACTACATACTTATTGCAGTCCTCTGTTAGCTGTGCTATAATAGCTTTCGATAAATTTTAAAATGAAAATACATTGTAAAAAAAAGTTGAATGCAAATACCCAAGACCTTTTGACTTTGTATCAACTCGCTTTTCTTGTTTTCTCTGACAATTTGAATAAAATGTAAGGATATGAGCAGTAATGTTTATTATAAAAAGGAAGTATATTTTTACTGAAAATTTATTTTATACGAGAGGCACCTGAGCTAAGCAACTAAGATCATTTAACTTCCAAAACTTTTCATTCATAATTGATGTATAACTAAGGAAGAAAACATTCTCTGCCGCTCATTTTTTATACCTTATTTCTCTTTTTTAAAGGAAGAAACTACATATGAAACAAGTAACACCATTAATTAAAAAAAATCTTCCAAAAGTGCAATGGCTTAACCATCAGTATAAATAACAAAATATTCTATTCATTTCTAAATTTGTAGAAGGTTCATGTGTTTTGGGGTATGGACTTCATCTCTAGCATGAGAAAAGCCTGTAACGTTAATAAAAAGACGTATTTCTAAATAATTCCTTGCGCCAGGATTTCCTTTACGAAAACATCTCGTTCACATTAAAAACATTTATAACAAGGGAAGTTAAAGTAAACCAAGCTCAAAGATAAAAGCCCCTTTTTACTAACACCTTGTGCTAGAACAGTTGCCAAAATGTATGCTAATCATGTCAATGTTGTTAGTTGAGCTGGCACAAAAATAAGTGTTCCATTCATTAAAAACCCTAATATCCATTTAACGGTTTGAGAACCAGGAGTCCTCTTTGCCCCATTTAATGAAGAAGAGATTGCTCTGATCTTTGCACTGCCAAATCCATTCTTATAGTACACAGAAAATTGTTCATTAATTTGGACTGGGAAATTTAAAACCAACATAGCAATTTCAGCTACAGGGGAAAAAACAATTTACAGTATTTGACTCTTTAGGGTAGACTCCCTGACCCTATTTAAAAGAAAAAAAAAAAAGTTTTCTTGGCAGTTAAGCTTCTGTAAATGGTGCTTTAACAAGAAAAGGAAAAATAAATGTTTCTTTTAAAACAGTTTTGTGGTGTTAGTATATTAAAAAAATCCAAATCCTTTCTGTTTTGGGAGCTCTGCACATGTTTTACGAAAACATCAGGCATAATCTTGCTATGAAATAACATCATTGAAGCAATATTGGGGACGGTGTATGAAGCTGACTTGATTGCAGTAAAATCCCGTAAGGATTCTAATTTGTGCTCTCAGGAAATGTCTCAAATGACAACTGTTAAAGGAGGAATTAGAGATTGGAACCTGAGTCTCCAGAGGAGAGACTTGCTTAATTCCTCCTTTAACAGAAGGTAGTAAAAGGTGAGGACTTTGGGGTCCTGACCTTTGGCAGACAATAGAAAACTTAATGAAAGGACAGCCCTGAGCATATGGTGCTCTTCAGCTCCAGGAGGCAGCCTGCGCTCATGGAGGCCAGAGACATAAACACCTGAGCACTTTCTTCCCTCTAAGCTAGATTTGCTCGCTGCGGGAAATTGCTCAATTGCTCAAATACCATTTTGCTAACTTGTGCAATTTCTGCCTAGCAGTGTGCCCTTACAGTGTGAGTTGCCAATAACTATTTATGGAAAGAAAGAGAACTGACAGTCATGCAAATGGACTCAAAGCAGGAAAAAAAAAAATCATTTTAAAAAACTGATAATTCCTGACAAAAGACCCACCATAATTTTATCTAGTTTTTTCTAGTTCTGAGAAGAAAAGTTCATGTGTATTTTCAGATGATATGTCCATACAAATATACAGTCTATAATCACTTTTTAAATGTCAGTCATTGTATATAATAATTCCTCTTCAAACTGTAGCCTTTTTTTCTCTGTGATAAACCTTAAATTGGGAATGTATTCCCTTAGGATATAAAACAAAATTGGGTAAACTTTAAGACTTAACCCACTAAGGTCAAGAAAAATACTGTGATGATTAAAAAAGAAATCATTCAGTCATTCATTCCATTCATATTTATTTTAGTATGCTTAATTACCAGGGATTTGACTGCAAACAAGATAGAATCCCTTGATGAATTTTGATTATGGTTGTGAAAGGCCAGTAAGAAAATCTTCCATCTAAAAACACTGAGCAGGACAAATGCCGATCTCCAGATGCCATATGAACAGGACCTAACACGGTCCTGAGAAATGTTGCAGAAAATTTCCCAAAGGAAGAGATTTCTAAGTTGGGCCCTCTCAGAGCAGGTGATGTCTAAATTAAGTATAAAAAAATAGGATTTAGCCAGGGCAGGAGACAGAGGAAGAGGGTATAGTGTGTAAGGCACACATGTGAAAGTAAACATGTCATTATGGAAGAGCCACAAATATTATCATCCTTCTTGGCCGAAGGTATGGACAGGATGAACAATATTATTGGTAATGAGCTTGGAGAGCTGAGTGCACTGCAGATAATGGAGGGACTCATGTTCAGGTGTCACACTTAGAGGCTACAATTTTAGACCAAAGGTGATGGAATATTAAAAGATTTAATACCAGGAAATTTGTGTTTTAAAAAGATCACTATGGCCATGTGTGGAGCTCATGTTGAAGATGATTCTGGAGACTAAGTAGAAGGTAGTAGTGACAATTTAAGTAAAAGATGGGGCCTTAAGCTAGAGAATATGAAAAAGATATATTATAGTATGGAATATAGTAAATAATTTTTGCTGATAACTGAACTTACTATACTAACAGAAATTAATCCACATGTGATAAAAAAAAAAAGTTCCTAATTTTCATAATTTGCTTTCAAGCCTATATTACAAATTTGGAAAGGATTAGGAAGTCATTTACTAACTGTTAAATCAGCATTGAAAGCATGGGAGCCATAATCCCTTTTTCAATGTTGGATTTATAATACAGATGGAATTTTAAAGACACTAATTTACTCAGTTTATTTCATATTTATGACTGTAAATTCTATTCAATTTAACAAACGTTAAACCGTGTGCCCATGTGGTAGATATTCCAACATGAGGTCGACCTCATCAAAAAGAATTTATCCCGGCATTTGTAATATTTTGCTTGTAGTTGCACTAAACATGTCCACATACAGAAGTTATGTTAAAAATGGAAGGAAAAAAAAACAGTAAAATGTCAAGCGTAATAACATGTCAATATAATTTCAAATTGTATGAAAATCAGGAAAGATTGATATGTCCATTGCAGGCAATTCTGAACAAGATCCAGGAAATATGAGCAGATGAAACAGGTAATTAGAGTCAAGAAGTACACAGGTCTTGAGGGTTAAATATCACTTTTGGATGAAAAAAAGTCATTTAACATATCTTATGCCTCAGTTTATCTTGTGTAAATGAAGAATTTAACAGTATCTAGTACCCGCTGGTGGAAGTCTCAAACCCAGGCTAAACAAACATACAGTAGATGTAAAAACAGTATTGTAGGCAGTCCTAACCTCAAGAAAAGTCATTTGTCTTATCTCCCAAAAAACTTCCCTTCCTTATAGTCATCTGTATAGAAATTATGAAGCTACTTTGTCTTACAGTATATTCTGAAAATCAAATAAGTTACTTCATGCAAAATATTTCACACAAATGAAGTGTTCCACAAAATATTGGCTAATATAATTACTACTGGAATTAAACAGTGTGCTTTGAGGTTGCCTATGCAGTATTTTCACTCATTCAATCAGATTCATTCAACCAATGTTTTCATTATACAACAAAAATCCATAAAATTGATAATATTTTAGATCGAAGGCCTAAATGCACAGCACACTCTAATATGTTTATCCTCATTATCCATGTATTAGGCCCTTTGACTTTTTCCCCCTTTTTTTCTCAAGATGAGTTCATATGTCCTTTTTCATTTGAAAATCTCATAAAGGCTGGGGCTATAATTTAAATTGTCAGACCATGGAACTTTAGAGATAATTTGGTCTAACCCCTCATTTTACAGTTGAAGAAACTAAGACATAAAATAGCAAGAAAAAAATGACAACTGAGGGGATTAGAAGAGAAAATGGCAATTATGAATGTAAAAAGAATAATCAAAATCTTACTGAAAAGAGACTTACTTTTCCTTCAAACATTTCTCTTAAAATGCATACTTTAATTTTACCTTCATTGGAAGTTAACCAATGCGTTGTACTTAAAAGACAATATACCAAATGTTAAAAAAAATTTGTTTTGGAGATGAAATCTCATCTAAAAATGAGGTCAAACAAAACTAATTATTAAAATGAATTATTAAAAATCATATATCTTCCCTGCATACACTTGGAGAAAAAAATACAGTTTTAAAAATAAAGTCACATATCTCATAAGGATAAAACTACAGAAAATTACAAAGCTATGTACTTGACAAATATAATAACTGCAAGAAAATAGTAAGAAAACATAAAAACTTTAGGTGATTAGAGAATGGATAAGAATAATTAAGGGAAATTTTATGAAACCTACAGAAAAATGGAAGGAATAAACTTGATTTACAATATGGGAATAAATATTTATTTATGCAAAC
>NW_011888794.1:6406716-6414118 GCF_000151845.1 Pteropus vampyrus
AAATGTCAAGCGTAATAACATGTCAATATAATTTCAAATTGTATGAAAATCAGGAAAGATTGATATGTCCATTGCAGGCAATTCTGAACAAGATCCAGGAAATATGAGCAGATGAAACAGGTAATTAGAGTCAAGAAGTACACAGGTCTTGAGGGTTAAATATCACTTTTGGATGAAAAAAAGTCATTTAACATATCTTATGCCTCAGTTTATCTTGTGTAAATGAAGAATTTAATAGTATCTAGTACCCACTGGTGGAAGTCTCAAACCCAGGCTAAACAAACATACAGTAGATGTAAAAACAGTATTGTAGGCAGTCCTAACCTCAAGAAAAGTCATTTGTCTTATCTCCCAAAAAACTTCCCTTCCTTATAGTCATCTGTATAGAAATTATGAAGCTACTTTGTCTTACAGTATATTCTGAAAATCAAATAAGTTACTTCATGCAAAATATTTCACACAAATGAAGTGTTCCACAAAATATTGGCTAATATAATTACTACTGGAATTAAACAGTGTGCTTTGAGGTTGCCTATGCAGTATTTTCACTCATTCAATCAGATTCATTCAACCAATGTTTTCATTATACAACAAAAATCCATAAAATTGATAATATTTTAGATCGAAGGCCTAAATGCACAGCACACTCTAATATGTTTATCCTCATTATCCATGTATTAGGCCCTTTGACTTTTTCCCCCTTTTTTTCTCAAGATGAGTTCATATGTCCTTTTTCATTTGAAAATCTCATAAAGGCTGGGGCTATAATTTAAATTGTCAGACCATGGAACTTTAGAGATAATTTGGTCTAACCCCTCATTTTACAGTTGAAGAAACTAAGACATAAAATAGCAAGAAAAAAATGACAACTGAGGGGATTAGAAGAGAAAATGGCAATTATGAATGTAAAAAGAATAATCAAAATCTTACTGAAAAGAGACTTACTTTTCCTTCAAACATTTCTCTTAAAATGCATACTTTAATTTTACCTTCATTGGAAGTTAACCAATGCGTTGTACTTAAAAGACAATATACCAAATGTTAAAAAAAATTTGTTTTGGAGATGAAATATCATCTAAAAATGAGGTCAAACAAAACTAATTATTAAAATGAATTATTAAAAATCATATATCTTCCCTGCATACACTTGGAGAAAAAAATACAGTTTTAAAAATAAAGTCGCATATCTCATAAGGATAAAACTACAGAAAATTACAAAGCTATGTACTTGACAAATATAATAACTGCAAGAAAATAGTAAGAAAACATAAAAACTTTAGGTGATTAGAGAATGGATAAGAATAATTAAGGGAAATTTTATGAAACCTACAGAAAAATGGAAGGAATAAACTTGATTTACAATATGGGAATAAATATTTATTTATGCAAACTCATGTATGTATTAGATATCGAAAAGGCAGGTTCAAGTGTGGATATAAGGGATATGATTGATTTGAAAATGAAGATGACCAGGCTTACTTATAGCAAGGTCAAAGTAAAGCCAGAATGACTAATTGTTAGGAACTCACTAAATCGCAAACTTTACAATCTCAGAGGAACTTTGGATTATGTACCCTCTTACAGTTTTGAGTACAATACCCTGAAGCTTCAATAAAGATAAACACCATTACCATCGACTGTTTATTTACTAAACATATTTACTATTAGCCTGTGCCTATTACAAGCAAGACATTGTCCTAAGCACAAAGGTAAGTTTTCTTATAGTCTCTCCAAAAGATTACTCTCCAGTTTGGGAAAACAAATGTAAATGACACACATATAGGGATGAATATGTTCCTCTTCCCCTCTGCTCTTCACCTCTGGCATGTGCATCTCAGAGAAAGACAGAGATTATGATGGCAGGTGAAAGTGCTACCTAGGAACATGTACTGCATATGGGAAGGTCATAAAGAGAACATCAAAATTATCAGAGGATTATAATCTTTGCAATGTGTATGGATGGTAAAACAGGAATTGAATGTTTTCTGTGGATAGAATTAGTAAATTTAAAGACTTTTATATAATATACTTCTTTTACTCATTTTGAAAATTGGAATTCCCTGTAACTCTCAAAAATAACTTTCATTTAAAACTTAAAGAAATAAGTGAACTGGGCACTGTGAACAAGCTACTGCCATCAGAAAGATCATAAATTTACATTTCAGACTAATTAAATATAATCATAATATTCATTGACTCTACATATGTACAAGTAACCCCGCTGCTATATTTAAAAAAAAAAAAGCACTGATTTCTATTTTACAAATATACTTTATATCATTTCAAAGTCATAGTTTTGTGTTAAGCTTTCTTAAGGTGTTTTCTTGGCAATGTGAGGTTTAGATTGAATGGAATATAAAATGTACATTGGGAATTGTTATGTAAATCCAAAGTTATGAGATTGGGTGACGTATATGATGAGAAGATATTTTAATGTTAATGTATATAATTACTGTACATACATTCTGAACCCTCCATTTCATTAAAAAGAAAATACTCCAGAGAAGGTAATTCCAGAAAATTCATAGAAACAAATCCTGTATTTTAAAGGTAGAGTCAAATTGGTAAAGGAAGAAAAATAATTAAATAACACTAAAACTCTAAAAACTTTAAATTATTTTTTTTTCCTTTTTAGAAGCATCATCCACCCAACTTCTCCTCAACCACCTCCACTGCCTTCTGAAATTGGGAAGCTAGTCTCCTTTACATTTTTGAAGTTAAACTGTAAAAATTTAAACATTTTCAAAGTCAAAAAAATGTGGGCAATGCTAACCATGAACCAACTGCTAAAAAACCCTATTGCTTTATGTCAACACAGCTTTTCATTTATGATCCTTTCAATCATTTGTTCAACAGTAAAAAGTTCATTTGATTTATAGATTTTCTTGTAAGTAGCAGTTAAAATTCACTGCAAAGAGAAGAATTTCAATAACAGGTATACAGCTTCTCCTTAAAATATTCACATTGAAGCATCTAAGCACTCAAGTTCAGCAAAGCCAACTATCTTGCTTGTTTCAGTTCTTGATCTAGTACCACAAAAGATTTTTTTTCCCTTACAAAATGCAAGATAGTTGGATTTCTAGAACATACTATTTTTCCCACCTCATTTACAAATGTATTTGGCAAAAGAATATATAGATTTTGGCAAAGAATAACAGTATAAGTTGGCTTATATGATTCATTAAAGTAAGAGATTAAATACAACTTAAGTAAATCAAAATAATCCTTTTTTGTGCTTTCTGCTTGACTCAGGACACACTGTTAGAAGTGCCATGACACCCACCACCATTCCCAATCAAACTCTTTGGTGGGGAAGTCAAGAAGACCATGGAGATAATTATAAAAGACCTTTGTAGTGAACGCACTTATCAGAAAAGAAAGGCACAATATCTATGAAAACTGTCTCACTGAGCCAGGAAGAACCTTCAGAAACCAACATTTTCTTTCCCTTTGAGCTTCCTTGATCACTCTGTTGGTCTTTCATAAGGAAGCTCAATATTCTCAAAATCCATTTATTAGCTGATTTGTGGTAGGCAGACTAGCCCCCCAAAGATGTCTATGCCTTAATGCATGGAACCTATCAATACATTGCTACCTGGCAAGAGGGGCCTTGCTAAAGTAACTGACATTCAAGATCTTAAAATAGGGACACATCCAGCCATAAGGAACTTGAAATATTCCTAATTCACAGTCAGCAAGAAAACGGGAACTTTCGTCCTATGATTACATGGAACTGAATTCACCAACAACTTGAATGAGATGGGGAATAGATTCATCCACAGAACTTCTGGAAGTTCATGCGGCCCTCTGACATCATGACTTCTGTATTACAAAACGCTGAGCAGAGGACCAGGTGAGCCACTCTGTACGCAGACTTCTTTCTCGGGACTGGGAGTTAATAAATGGGTATTATTTTAAGCTGCTAATTTTGAGGTCATCTGTTAAAGAGGTAATAGAAAACTACTACAATATCCTGAAAAAAAAAAAATACAGTATGCATCCTTTAAAGGTGGAGTTTAGTTGACTCATAGCAAAAAGTTTTATTTTGGGTAACTTTTATAGTAAATGATTTTTTTTTTTTTTAACAAAACAAGGGTGTTAAATACATATCTAATTATAATTTGCTAAGTTAGGAAAAAAAAATTTCAGAAGAATCTATAAATATAATGGATTAAAAGTATGTGTTGTGAGCCTGCTGTGTCCCAGGTAGTGTGACCCTGCCACTGAGACTCTGTGTTCCCTTTACTTTCACTTAGTCACAGAAATAAATAGAAAATCAGAGTTTTTATTTCCATAAAGGACTTCCTCAGACGACTAGAGCTGGAATGAATAGTGCCAAACCGTTGAATTCATCTCAGACCCAATTTGGGATAAGGTGAACTGAATGACTGCGATTTGTAATGGAGATCTGCCGTGGATGGATGTATTGTAATTGCACACATAAAAGGGTGCATTGATGAAAACAAAAAAAAAGATGTATGTTAAAATGTATCTTTTTGTTGTTGTGATTGCAGACAAAATAGCTTTTCTAATGAATGAGTCTCTGCAATTGATGGATTATTTGAAGTGACCTGTAATCTCTAATTCTCTGAAAACAAGCACTTTGGGGAGTTTTTTAAAAAATACATTCTCATTCCACTTTCCTACCAATAACTTCCTATTCAAAAGCTACTTCACTCCATACAATAAATTCACAGTAGAAGAAGTTCATTAGAATCACTGATTTAGTATACACTGACTTTTGGGGGGGGGGGCATTTACTATTGGCATGTCCAATACATAATACATAGGACTATATTATAAAATACATTTTGTACTGGTAAAATGATATCATTTGCAAGTGCAATGAAATGTTTTGGATTCATAGCAGAACTCCTGTGACTGAAAAGTCAAAATGCAGTCATGTTTTCCTCATTTTGCAAAAAGACAGGTTTTTTTCTTAAACGTGTACATTTCTATTTCACTTTATATGTCAGTTTTGATGATTTCACAGTGTTTGTTCTAAATTCTAATCTAAGGGGGGAAACGGAAATTGTGGACACCGGTTCAAATAAATTTTAAAATCCAAATAGGATATTCAACTAATAAATTTTCTTATAGTTAACAAAGAAAACTGGGGTTGAGAGCTAGGGGATCGTCAGCGTTTATTTCAAACACATTTCAGAAAGAAATTGGGATGATCGCACATGGAACAAGATATCTCATTTCTAAATTTTGCCCAACTCAAAGCTACTCTTTCACAAAAAGAACATCTTTCTCATCATTTGTCTGATCACCTGCTGGGTTGTGGAATAATCTGTACTCAAGTTATTCACTTATGAAGCATATTTAGGATATGGAGAAGCTAAAAAACTGGAGTTTCACATAGAGAAAATAAGCCTGTTTTTTTCTTCTCTTCCGGGAGGTTTAGCTGTTAAACACAAGCCAAGTATTGATGATGATACTTCCTGAAAACCTTGAGTGATCAGCATGTCCAGTTACATGTCCCAGCAGTCCCTCTCGTGCTTGGGTTGGGATGGGGAGTTTCTTTGAACTTGTCAGAAAGACCTACAACATCAGAGTTTCTTCCATGAGTGTTTTTTAAGCAGTCTCTGTTGGAACACTAATATACCTCCAGTACCTTGAATGTGGTTGGAGGCTGGTACCACTGCTCAGGAAAGGGTTGGAGGCTAGCTACAGAGCTTCTCAATATTGATAAGGTGGCAGGTTATTTAGAGCCTTGCAACTCAATGATTGGGATGCAGATTGTCAGCATCTGGTTGCTTGTTAGATATAAAGAATCTAGGGCCCACCCCAGCTCTATTTAACCAAAATCTGTATTCAAAAATATCCCCAGTTGATTTGTATGTAAATTGAAAGTTGATAAAAATGTGTTTGGAGCATTGCCTCTCAAGCTTTTCTGCATGTTGAAATAACCTAGAGAGTTAAAACAAAAATAAAACAAAAACCGATAACTGAAACCTAGGTCCCGCCCCCCAGTTTTCTGATTTAATTGAAATAAAGTGTAGGATGGGAGTCAGGATTTTTATGAAGTATCCCAGGTAATCCAAATATGCAGCAAAGTTTGAGAATCACCACTTTAGAGTCCCATTATTCCTATGATTTGCCATTTTTACTTGATACTCTAATATCCAGCTTATTTGGGATTTCTTTCATTCCTGGCATCCCCTCCCAACATGCTATAAAATAGGAGACTATTTCCAACACCACCTAAAGACTGAATGAGTATGAGTCAGATCTTTTTTTATTGCCATTACTAGAATATTGTCTTCTTCATCATCAGAAGCAGGCAAAGCAATTAGAATGGTACTAGCATGTTTACTGCCTGAAAATTTTAGTCTACGACAGGTACTGGAATATAAGCCTAATGAGCACAGCAATGTGTCTTTTTTTGTTTGTTTTTTTTTAAAGCAGTTGTTCTAGATCCTAGAATTATGTCTGGTACATAGCAGAGACGCCATAAAAATATTCATGGAATGGATACATGCATGCATGAATGGAAGGCAGTGCTGACACATAAGTTATGTACTTGAGAAGAGAATCATTCTATCTTGACTTTATAGGGCAAGGTAGCAGAGGCTTGAATCTGGAACTGAAGCTGAGAGTAGCACTCAGAGTAGAGTCTGCAATGAGAACAGGGAACAGGTATGACCTCCCCCATCATCTTATACACCCTCAGCATTCTGGGACAGAGTAGAACAAGCTCGAGAAGGCAAAAATGAAGAAGTGTGTAGCAGAAGTATAATATATGGCCACTGGGGCAAAAGATGTTTAATTATTCAAGAGGTTTTCTTTTCTAGGGGCTGTGAACCCTGTCTCAACTACCAAAATGAGAGGTGTCTAGTAAGGATGAAGATTACAAAATATAGAAGGCGGATAATATAGAAAAGCATATTCTAGGCATGAAAATCTGAAGTAAACATAAATGGAATTACAAGCAATTTTAATTGTTGAGAATGAAAGACATGCTGATGAGAACCTCATTGTTTATCTTCCCATTTTACATGACTAAAGAGAAACAGGAAAATACTGCCTAGCTTGCTGAAGTAAAAAAGCACTAGCAATATCTAACAACATAAAAACAAGAAACAAAAAATGAAAAAAAAATATTTTCATCACGAGGCCTCCGACTCCTACTGTTAAAAACCCTGGGGAAACTTCATATATATCTACGAGCCACATTTTCCCTAATGTACAAACGGAAGTGACCCTGGGTTTCCTCTGAGGAGTAGAGGTAATTCATGTAAAGTGGCCAGCACTAGGCCTTGCGCGTGGGAGCCAATTATTCAAATATGTTTCCTTCTCACTTCCCTCTCGCCGGCCTTATGTTATTTAAACAACACAGTAAGAACATAAAAATTTTCAGGGTCAATTTTTGTATCCTCTTGGGCCTAGCACTAAA
>NW_011888794.1:6415669-6417485 GCF_000151845.1 Pteropus vampyrus
AGGAAGGAAGGAAGGAAGGAAGAGAAATAGAGGAGAGAAGAACAAAACAGAGAACAGGTGGCATCTTTTAGATCCTCCGATCCATCTGTGCTTGAAACCAGCCACTAGAGAGGCTTTCCAGTGTGTGAACAATGGATCTACTCTGCTATTTTTATTCCTCCAAACTATTTTGAATGGTCACCCTGGAAATTGTATTTTTGAAATTCTTGACTAATGCTTCGTTGGGGCAACTAGTTGTAGTTCTCTAAACACACCGTGATAGCTGTCTTTGTCTGTACAGATGCCAGTCTCTCCACTTAGATGCCTTAATCTCCCTGATCCACCATCTATGATCCATTATGTGTTAACCAAAGTGCCATTTCTTCAGGAAAGCCCACCTTCAAGGGCTCATTTTCTTCTACTTCCAGGGCATTCTGCATATACCTATACCGTAGCAATTAATGGAAAATATTGTGGCTTATAATGATTCTTCTGCATAATTTTATTACCACCCAAACATAAGTTCCTTAATGAAAAAGGAGTTGTGAAGGAAATGTGAAAATTTTGGAATTTTTTTTTACAAATCATAAGCGATAGATCAGAGATTGATCATTCAGTATTTGGCATTTTAGGCCAATCAAGCTAGTTCCTAACATCGAGTGAGATTTTACTCTTTCAATGTTCCCCTTTATACTATTGCTTGAGTCAATTTATTTTCCTTAGGAAGAATGGTCTGTCTCTAACATGTTTAGTGTCCTTAGTTTTGCTAAGAAATTCATGAGGTAAAACTTCTCATTAGCTTTCCCTTTCCCCAGAAATTTCTGTTAAATTATTAAAAACCTCACATGCTGTGGCCTCTATCATCAACATAGGCCATGGATATATATGATATTAAGTTAAAAAAAATAAATTGTAAATACCCATGGAATAATGAATATGAAAAAATAATTGATCCTTATTTTACTGTAGCAAAATATGAAATGCTTAGTCAGAAGGTCTCCATTCAAGATCAATTTTTGCTACCTATAAGGACTGTGACCGTGACCAAATTAGCTCTCAGAATATCAGGTTCTTGTTCAGAAAACATGGATAACACTACCAGGTTGAAATGATACTAAAAGAAAAGGCAGGTGAAATGATTTCTATTTTCTAAAATGCCAGACTGATCTTGCAGCAAAGCAGTCACTGTGGCCTCGACAAGAGGAATTTCAGTGGAGTGGTGGGTGTTTGGCAAAATTGCAGTAGAATTTGGAGTTAATAGAAATTGAATTATGGCAGACAATTCCCTTAAAGAAATTTGGCTTTGAGAAAGAATAAAGATTTAGGCCAAAGTTGAAGAGAAATGTGTTGTCGGAGGACGTTTTCTTTCCTCCTGCCTCCTGTAAAAAATATTGGATGCAGTGAAATCAATAGGAGAAGAGATCTGGAGGGAGGAAATAGGGATGAATCGATAGCTCAAGTCTACGATAAATCAGGAGAGCATGTTATTCAAAGAAGGGGTAGAAGCAGAGGCCGCAGTCGGGCTGAAAGGCGTTTCATTGTAATAAGGAAGCAGATAAAGGTGGATGCAATTGTAGATGGGTAAAATTGTAGAGCGGGTTGAAGGAATTTAAGGGAATAATTACCCATTCCCTCTGTGAAACAGAAAGAAGTAGAAAGATGAATTCATCTGCTGAAACTTAAGGGGAGATGGGAGAGTTAGAAATTTGGGGACAGTGGAGGATGTTCAAAATAACTACTTTCAAGAAAAGGGAAAAGAGGGAGATTATGGAAAGAACAGCAGTGGATGCTTTGACCATGAACTCACATGATTTTGTGATCTAAATCATTGCTTATA